>NW_023995093.1:127500-145000 GCF_015586225.1 Lucilia sericata | reverse complement strand
AAGAGCTTTTTCTATTAAATCTTACAATAACTGCAGTGAAAGCTTAATTGAACATCGTTAAAATAAGAGACTTTTATTCTCTTCGGAAGAGCCACGTTTAAAGCGTTTCTCACATTATGAAACTATCTAAAATTGAGCTCTGAAAGCTTTAAAAGAGCTTTTACTAATAAAGCTTACTATAACTGCAATGAAAGCTTAATTGAAAATCGATAAAACAACGAATTGAAAGAGCCACGATTAAAACTTTTTCCACATTCTCAAACTATCTATAGTTGAACTCCAAAAGCTTTAGAAGAGCTTTTCTTAGTAAATCTTACAATAACTGCAATGAAAGCTTAATTGAAAATCGCTAAAATAATGTATTTTCTTCTTCTTTTCGGATAAGCCACATTGAAAGCTTTTCTCACATTCTGAAACTAACTAAAATTTAACTCTAAAAGCTTCTAAAATTTAAAGTTAAACAAGACTCTTAAAGAGCTTTTCCTATTAGAGCTCACAATATGTGTTATAAAAGCTTAATTTAAAAACCCTTTAAATTAGGAATTTGTTCTATTCGGATCAGTAACGATAAAAGCTTTTATCACATTCTGAAACTATCGAAAGTTAAACTCTAAAAGCTTTAGAAGAGCTTTTTCTACTAAAGCTTACTGCAATTAAACTTTAATTGTAAATCGATAGAACAACGACTTAAAGAATCTTCCATTTCTTCTCCAAATTAATCTTTAATTGAAGCCAAAATGATCCTCGATTTAAGATCAATTGCAATAATGAAAGATCTTCGATCAAGTCAAAATGATGCTTAAAGATCTTCGTCTGTGATCTTTTACTGTGACTTATCTAGAACTCCAAAATAATCTTTAATTGAAGCTTAACTGGAATGCCAATATGATCTTCGATGAATGATTAACTGCGAAACCAATAAGTCTGCGATCGAGACTTAATTTAGACTCCAATTTGATCTTTAAGGATCTTCGTTTAATGTTTTACTGTGACTTAACTAGAACTTAACCAAGATCTTCAATTGAAGCTTAATGAGGAGAACAGCATGATCTTCGGTGGAAGATTAATTGTGGTAACAAAAGATCTTCGATCAAGGCTTAACTTACATCACCAAAATGATCTTTAAGGATCTTCGTCTGCGATCTCTTACTCTGACTTAATTAGAACTCCAAAATAATCTATAACGCCAACATGATGTTCGATGATGATTAACTGCGAAATTATACTTAATTTAGACTCCAATATGATCTTTAAGGATTTTCGTTTGAAGTTTTACTATGACTTAACTGGAACTGAAACAAGATCTTTAATTGAAGTTTAATAAGACCAACATGATCTTCGTTGGAAGATTAATTTGCGAAACCAAAAGGCCTGTGATCGAGGTTTAATTTAGATCCCATTTTGATCTGTAAGAATCTACATTTAATGTTTTACTGTGACTTAAACAAGATCTTCAATTGAAGCTTAATAGAGAGACCAACATGATCTTCGGTGAAAGATTAATTGTGATAACAAAAGATCTTCGATCGAGGCTTAACTTATGATAACAAAATGATGTTTAAGGATCTTCGCTTGAAGTTTTACTGTGATTTAACTGGAACTTAAACAAGATCTTTAATTGAAGCTTGATAGGGAGACCAACATGATCTTCGACGGAAGATCGTGTTTAGATCAAAATTATCCTTGAGGGATTCTTTAATTGAAGCTTAACAGGGAGACCAACAATGGATCTTGTTTCTAACCAAAAAATCTTCGATCGACAGTAAAATGATCTTTAAGGATCTTCATTGAATATATTACTGTGACTTAACTAGAACTTTAAAAAGATATTCAATTGAAGCTAAAATTAAACTAGAGATCTTCGAAAAACTCAAATGCTGAAAATTTGCTAGTTTGTTTTGCCCCTCACTGTAACTATTCTTCTTTAACAGGAAAAACATTTGCCAGATTCGTTTATGGCTTAAAATAAATATTAACAAGTTTGTATAAACGCCACTAGGCCTCTTCTACATGTGAGTGAGAAAGTGTGTATTTGCAAGTGTTCAAATGTATGTATAACTATTGGCGCCACCATAGGCAAAACGTATTTAGAAAACCATAGCATATTTTATGGGATAACCTCAACCGAATAGCAACAAACTAACGTAAACGGAAGGAAATTGTTAACAAAAATTGTGAGAGAATGAAAATCCAAATAAATGAAAACCAAATACAAATGGAAAAAATTTACCAAACAACAATAAAAATTTAGGAGAAATAAAAAAGAAAAACCCCTCGAAAAAAAATAAAACAAATCTACTAAAGCTATTAATAACTAAAACAAATATAAAAACAGCCAAAAAGTAGAAAAGACCAAAAGAAAAACACAATAGAATACACGTGTTTTTGTTATGAAAACCAGTAAAATTTTAAGGGAATTTTCTAACAAAAAATTAATAATATAAAGGATTTAAGGAAAAATTTCCCAAGTAAACATTTCGCTGGGTTTTAAAGGACTAATAAAGGCTACAGGAAACTTTGCCTTGGTTTGGGTTAGTTAGTTATTTCAAATCTGTCGTAATAACAAAACTTAACCGGCAGTTTGGCAGCCTGCTTCGACAGTAGCCAAACAGGAGGCAGTTTTAAGGAAAATATATAAACAACAACGGAAATCAAGATGAAAACAAATCAAGCTAATATACTACTACTCCTTCCTACTACAGCTGTAGGGGGGGATGTTGAATTGAAAACCAAATTAATGATGTTGGTTTAAACGTTAAATTACCGAGAGCCTTAATAACTAAGAATTGTTAAAAGTAAAAACCGTAAAAATTTATTAAAATGCCACAAATTATGTTACTTAAAAAGCTGTTAATGCTACTGAAAAGCTTTCATTTCCTTCAACAAAATTAAAGGAAATTAGCAGAAAATCTGTAATATTGTTGAAAGTTAAATAAGAGTTTCTGAAGCGAGTTTATTTTATTAAAATCCTTCGAATTTATGTTCAGTTTAGAACTATTAAATTAAGTATTTCTTCCCTTATTTTCCTACCACTTTCTGTTTATTGCTGTTAAGTTAGTTTTTTTGCTAGATAAGTGAAATCTTGCAAAAAACACAAAAAAGTTTTTCTTTATATACTTTTAGGCTGTTAACCAAAATTATTATAAAGAGATTATAGAGGTTTAATCATGAGTGTTTAGTTTAGTTGAGTCGTTATATAAAATTTTTATGTTTTGCAATTTAAGTTTAAAATAATATTTATAGACTAAAAGTAGGCTTTAAATTTTGTAAAAGAAACAGAAAATTAACTAACACTCAGAAACACACTGCATAATAGTCAAGAAGCCTACCTAGTCTTTAGAATGGACTATAGTCTAGTCAATAGTTATGAGTATAGTCTAGTCTATAGTTTTTGACTATAGTCTAGTCCATAGTCCTGATTATAGTATAGTCTGCACTATAGTCTGGACAGTCTTCAATCTATAGTCTGGACTATACCCTAGTCTATTATCTATAGCTTGTCTAGAATACAATCTAAACTATAGTCTACTATATTTTATTGTCTAAACTGTAGTCGATAGTTTAGTCTATAGTCAGCCCTATAGTCTAGCCTATATTCTGGACTATGGTCTAGTCTGTAGTCCGGATTACAGTTAAGTCTATAATCTGGACTACAGTATATAGTCTGGACTATAGTATATTGTCTGAACTATAGTCTAGTCTATAGTATATACTCCAGACCGAGCCTACAGTCTGGACTATAGTCTAGTCTGTACTATGGACTATATATATATATGGACTATATATAGTCTGAACTATAGTCTGGACTATTATTCGGGTCTATAGTTTGGACTATAATCTAGTCTGGACTGTAGTTTTATTTATAGTCTGGACTGTAGTCTTGTCTATAGTCTAGTCTATATCTTAGTCTTTAGTCTAGTCTATGGTCTATTCTATAATCTAGTCTATAATCTAGTGCTATAGTCTAGTCTATAATCTAGTCTATAGTCTAGTCTATAGTCTAGTCTATAGTCTAGTCTATAGTCTAGTCTATAGTCCAGTCTATAATCTAGTCTATTGACTGGACTACAGTCTAGTGTATAGTCTGGAGTCCAGACTCTGGACTATAGTCTAGTTTATAGTTTAGTCTATATCTAGCCTATAGTATAGTCTATAATCTAGTCTATACTCTAGTCTATAGTCTAGTCTATAGTCTAGTCTATAGTCTAGTCTATAGTCTAGTCTATAGTCTAGTCTATAGTCTAGTCTATAGTCTAGTCTATAGTCTAGTCTATAGTGCTTAGTCTATACGTCTAGTCTATAGTCTAGTCTATAGTAGTCTAAGGTCCTATAGTCTAGTCTATAGTCTAGTCTATAGTCTAGTCTAGTCTAGTCTATCTAGTCTAGTCTATAGTCTAGTCTATAGTCTAGTCTATAGTCTAGTCTATAGTCTAGTCTATAGTCTAGTCTATAGTCGAGTCTATAGTCTAGTCTATAGTCTAGTCTATAGTCTAGTCTATAGTCTAGTCTATAGTCTAGTCTATAGTCTAGTCTATAATCTAGTCTATAGTCTAGTCTATAGTCTAGTCTATAGTCTAGTCTATAGTCTAGTCTGGTCTAGTCTATAGTCTAGTCTATAGTCTAGTCTATAGTCTAGTCTATAGTCTAGTCTATAGTCTAGTCTATAGTCTAGTCTATAGTCTAGTCTATAGTCTAGTCTATAGTCTAGTCTTTAGTCTAGTCTATAGTCTAATCTATAGTCTAGTCTATAGTCTAGTCTATAGTCTAGTCTATAGTCTAGTCTATAGTCTAGTCTATAGTCTAGTCTATAGTCTAGTCTATAGTCTAGTCTATAGTCTAGTCTATAGTCTAGTCTACAGTCTAGTCTAAATATAGTCTAGTCTACAGTCTAGTGTACAGTCTAGTCTGTAGTCTAGTGTACAGTCTAGTCTATAGTCTAGTCTATAGTCTAGTCTACAGTCTAGTCTATAGTCTAGTCTATAGTCTAGTCTATAGTTTAGTCTATAGTCTAGTCTATAGTCTAGTCTATAGTCTAGTATATAGTCTAGTCTATAGTCTAGTCTATAGTCTGGTATATAGTCTGTTGTATAGTCTAGTCTTTAGTCTAGTCCTATAGTCTAGTCTATAGTCTAGTATATAGTCTAGTCTATAGTCTAGTCTATAGTCTGGTATATAGTCTATTCTATAGTCTAGTCTATAGTCTAGTCTTTAGTCTACTCTAGTCTATAGTCTAGTCTTTAGTCTAGTCTATAGTCTTGGCTATAGTCTAGTTTACAATCTAGTCTATAACCTAGTCTATAGTCTAGTCTTGTCTATAGTCTATTCAGTCTAAGGTCCAGGCAATAGTCTGGACTATATATAGTCTATAGACCGTGTGGGAGTCTACAATCTAGTGTGGACTACAATCTGTTCTATGGTTATATCTGTAATGGAATTATATTTAAATCTTCCCAGCAAAAAAAGACGTGCAAAAAAAGTAGTAAATGCATGGGTTTAACTGATATGAACTGGTTCATATTTAGGTGAAACATGCATGATTTTAACATTAGCGTGTCATTGGCGAGCATGGGTTCGTATTTGGAAAAATAATTCGTCATTAAAATGAGTGCTTATAACCAATGAACATTCGATGTTTTTAATGCGAATTTTCATTGGTGCACTATATTTATTTTAAAATGCATTATTGAAGGTACTATGAATTAATTTTATGATTTAAATTAATTTTTTATTGTGATATTGATAAAAATTATGTATGATAACAAAATAAACATTAATGACTGATTTTAAAATGCATTAAAATACCCATTATATTTTCAAATCCGTTAAATAGTCAGTCAACTTGTTTTTTTCCTTTTCGTATTAAGATTTAAAAATGAATTTTAACAAATATTATATACAAAAACCTAATAGAATTAATGTTATTTTAATATTTATTGGTTTAAAATTCACGTTTCCTTTAAATCCTAAGAGAATACCAAATTACAGTGAAATGTTACAATTCCTATATTACAGTTACATGAGTGAATTGGATGCAATTTTTCATGCGTTCACTTATGACAAATTTATTAGAATATAGGAATGTATTTAAAACGCATTATATTGAATACGTACAAAAGAAATCGTGAAAGTATCCCTTCTTCTTGAATAGCTTCAAAATTTTTTTGCTGGGTTGTTAAAACATTTCCTTTTTAAACACTTTTCTCCTTAAATTTTTTCCATAAAAAACTGCAACAATTTATCTTAAATCCAGATTAAGAAAATAAATCTAGTTTTTAATTTAATTTCAATTAAAACAAATCTGTAAACATTTAAAGACTTAAGGCTAATTGATAGAGAGTTAACTCTTTTCAAAAACGCCCTAAACTATACATTACATATACAACAAGCAGTTTACCTAGAGAGTATGTATGCATGTATACTTTAATAAAGGTAATGCTTAGGCTATCAGAAAATTTTACTAAAGCCCTAAAGTAGGCAGTTAGTTATAAAGAAAATGTGGGTAGTAAGAAGAAACATATAAATAAATTTTATATATATTGTGGAATAATGTATGAACATTTGACTAATTGATGTACATGTGGGGGAGTAATTGTAATAATTTATAGGGATTTAGGTGTTTTTGTTTTTTGGAAATATGATAAGTTATTAATAATAATATAGTGAAATATTTGGTTTAATTTATTTTAAGCCTAAAAGTAGGCAGTTTTAATTTGTAAGGCAGATAGAAGAAAATTGATTAATTGTTGGAGATTTTGTTAACTTTTCTCAAGTTCGAAGGACCATTTTTATGCTGTTAGCCTTAAAGTATACTTTAAATTGAGTAAAACTAAATTTTGCCTTAAAGTATGCTATATTGTGATTGATTTTTAAAAGTTTTATATATTACTTTTGTTTTGCAATAATCTAACCTTGTAAATTTTGAACAAAATAGGTTTACACCACACACTCAACCAACGAACCGCAAATAGTGATATGGCTGCTTCTTCTGATGAAACATGCTGATGCATGTTCAAAGTTATAGTTGTACATTTGCAACATAATTAAATTTACTTTGATTTCTATGGAACTAACAGAATGTGAAAAACACAAACTGAATTGAACTAAAAAAACACCGTCAGTATTGAGGAAAAAAGTATGACAGTAAATATGAAATTGACTTTCAATTGTTCTCTAACATTTTGCCGTTTGTTCTACCTCCCCCCCTTGGTCCTCGTCTAACCATGAGCAAGACAAGGTAATATAGTGAAATGTAAAACGTATCGTATCATTGGAGATACTACGGAATCGTTGGTGCATGCAACATACAAACAATATACAAATCGTACAATACACCTATCAATGTCAATCATAAATACAATACTACAAACCATTTCCAGTTGAAGTTTATAAACATTTTATGATTTTTTTAAACAAATTTCATAGATTTTTCAAATATTTTGTTAAAATTGCTCTTAAAGTTTAAGGAAATTTTGGAATATTCTGAATAATGTTGGAAAATTTTTTAATTTCTATTGGCAATGGTGTAATTTTCTATTTCTCCTGTAAAAACAACACACAATTCCTAACAAATGTTCAGCTTCTGTGTTCTTTTCCCCTTGAATGAAACAGGATAACAAAAGGATAGATAGATAAATGAATGAATAGATGAATGACTGAATGTTTTATATCGTAAATAACTTTGAAGAGATTCGGGCGGGAAAGTAAGACAGTGGCATACTGATGACTGACTTTGAAACACGATGCAGTTGACTATACAATTACAATAGAATTTCTAGGCAGAAAAAAGAAAACAAAAACTTGTAACGACAGCAGGCAGCCTTAAATGTTGGAATAGTAGGTAAAAAAAAAAGAGTTAAATTTCCATAATATGTTTTATTAGGTTTTTTATTATTTAATAATTTTCCACTTCAAGGCAAATAAAGATAAAGAAATAAAGCATTTCTTTCTTATTCTAAAAAAGGAAAGAAAAACGAGAGTATGAAGATGAAAATAGGGCCTAAGAGGGTCTAGAAAAGAGTAGAAAACTAAAAGGAACTAAATCAGAGCAGTAGAGAAAGGAAATCAAAAGGTGATTATAATAATCCGATTGTGATCTTACTTAGACCTCTTCACCAAGTTCGTTAGTTAAGTCTGATCATTTCCACTCTCTAGATGTTAGTCTTTCGGTGATCTAGACGTTGATACTCCTCAATGAAACCTTTCTTCTTTGTAATCTCAAATAATGAGGAATATAGGACTGATAATCCTCCATTAACTACCATAGATTGTTAATGTCCCCCAGCGTCACAAACTCTTCGTTAGCAATTATATACAGTTCAAGATCTTTTTCCCCAATTAGATATGAAATACTGATCTTTTCAACATTTAACTGTCAAAATGTTATCTTGAAGAGCTTTAGACGCGGATGATCCTTAATGAAACCTTTAATGCCTCTAATGATGAGCAATGTGTTATTGATCATACTCGATTAACTGCCATAGTTCGGTAATGCTCTTCCTATCAGAGACTTTCTGATCGATGTCCGCCAAATTTACTTACTTTGATATGAAGTAATCATCAATTCCACTTTTAACTCTTCAAATATTCTTCTTGTGGTGATCTATAAGAGTTCTAAACATTGATGCTCCTTAATGAAACCTTTGTTGTTTGATGCCTCCAATGATAAGCAATATGGGATTGTTTATCCTCGATCGGTAATGATTTATCTATCAGATTCATTGTGATCGATGTCCGACTGTGTCACAGGACATTTTCCGTTACTTTGATATGAAAGTCTGAACTATAGCAATTCTAATGCTGCTTAAAGTCACCTCAAATGATGAGGAATATGAGATTGATCCTCGATTAATTCTTCTTTAACAATTATATCCAGAGCAAGTTCTCTCAATGTGAGATAATAGAGATTCACCTTACTCAACGAATTCAGAGTCTCTTTGTTGACACTGATGATAATGAACCTTGCCATAGATCAATACTGATCTTAAGATCAAGAACCAAATTCTGCCATTCGAAAGAGATTGAACTTTATAATAATTTTTATTTATATTCTATTGAGGTTTCGATAGCATTCGAATGCCAGAATTTGTCCTCAGGACTATTTCTATCGAGACACCTAAACGTGATCTCCAGACTCACATCTTCACCTTCTTTCACGATATGGAGAGCTTAACATATACAGATCTAGCTATTTTAATGGTCTTCTTCCGTGTTACATTGAAGAGCACAAGGCGGAAAAGCTTCAACCAGATCGGATGCTATAAAACCTGTCCATCCAACACTAATTGCCAGAACTGATAGAACTGATATAACCATTAAGATCTTTATGATCCATGATAAGATTGATCGATGTGGAATAGTTGCCTTACTACCATAGGTCGTTACTAATCTTTCCATCAGTATAATTTCTAACGATTTCGGACGCCTGGACTGTGTCTTTCCAATATGGAGAGCTGATCATAGAGAGTTAGCTATCGATTGTTATCTATTAGGTGAACTTGTTTTCCCGTTCTCGTCTTATTGCCATAGATCGGTAATGATCTTTCCATCAGGATCATTTCTATCGATGACAGACGGATAAAGATGCCAACACTGACTTCTTGAGCTTCTTTGTCGCTGTAATTGACAGATTATATCTAGATCTAGCTATCTAAGTAATCTTCTTTCGGGTTGTATTTAAGAGCACTCGACGGAGCCGTTCCCAATGAAAAGTGTGCAACAGATGTTGAAGACTAGAGTCCTTCTTCGACTAACTGTCTCATATCAGAACAGATATTTTTATTGAAATCATTCAGATCAATGATAAAGTTGTTCAATTTGGAGGACTGATCATTTCTACATCTACCTGAGGATCACAAAACCATTTGTTTGTTTGACCTTCTCAAGGCACCCTTTAAGAGAGTAAGCTAGAAGCTTTACATCAGCCGTTTCGATTGTAAACAGTGTAACTGATATTACCGTCAGAATCGTTGCGATCATTTTCACATTTAACTAAAGGTTAAAGAACTCAAGGTTTGTTTCCCGTAAAGTTAAACTTAAAGTGAGTCAGGTCAGAACTGATATTACCGTCAGAATCGTTGCGATCTATGATGTAATGTTGATCGACTTGGAGACTTTTTACAACTTACTAAAGGTTAGAAAACCCAAGGTTTGTTTCCCTTAATGACCTTCTAAAGTTAAAATTAAAGTTAGTCAGAAGGAAACTGAATATCAGTACTGCTATTCGCATCGGGATCAATCCGATCAATGACAATATAGTCATTGAATTGTAGGGCTGACCATTTCCTCATCTAGCTAGAGATCATAGAACCCAAGAATTGTTTCTCTTAATGACCTTCTGACGGCAGTCTTTAAGAGAGTCAGTCATGGAAGCTTCGTGCCCTCTCTAGATCACTTTCTATTCTCCTCAAGTCCACCAACACTTAATTCTTATGACTATTTTTCAGGTACCACTTGCTCTTCTCCGAGGTCTTTCCCTTCTCTTCTTTAGGGAAAGTAACTTAAACGAGGTATCGTAGCAGCACTGATCTTCAAATCCATTAAGGCAAAGAGAGTAAAAGGAAGGCGTCAAAGGATTCTGAAAGCATTTAAACACACCGATCGCAAGACCTAAAGCTTGAAGTTTAAGTTTATGGTCCTTCGAATCGTAATGAGTTTGAAGCAGACCAACAACGTTTGAAATAAACCAATATTGGATTGTAGGTCCTTCGATTATAGAGATCAATCCAGAGACAATTTGTTCAGCCTGAACTTTCTCTTTCAAAAGTTATTGCACAAAATATCGTAAGACAAAGCTTGAAGATTATGGTCCCTCGGACCAAATGGAACATCAATTATTACAATGAGACCAAATATCACTCTCTCAACAGAATTTGAATTCATTTTATGCAAAAATGGTCCATCTTAAGATGGTAAGACCAAAAGTTTATAATTGAACTGTTTGGTCCTTCGCACCAAAGGGAACAACAAATAGACCAGACATCACTTTCTCAATAGACTTTAAAATCCTCTTGTACTAAGAGCTATAAAATCTATATTTTTAAAACTTAATTGATTCTTTTTTCTCTTCTCAAAGTTCCTTAACTCAAATACCTTTTGAAATAACGAAAAAACCCTGTATTTGCTCAATTGTTACAAATCGCTCAAAGTGGAAAAACTCATTGAGAAACAAGGTAAATAGACTGAGCAATTGAAAACAAAAAGATTTCCTACAATAAAACAATAATAAATAAAAGAATGCAAATTATTATTTTTATAGAAATTTCTGCAAATTTTTTACAACTGACCACTTGAAAATATCTACATATAAAAAAATAATGAATAGTATTTTTATATAAAAATACAAAGAAAACTAAAAAATTTACGTTACTAAGTTAAACAACGGAAGCGGAAGTAACTATATATGAATAAACCAACAAGAGTGCAAGAGAGACCGAGAAATAGGTAGAGAAGTAGTATCTCTAAAAATAAAACTAAATAATAAAAAATGAATGAAATGTAAGACTGAACTGAAAAAAAGGTATTTTAAACAAGTTTAAGCATTACAAATGCTCATACAGACACAAATACTGAGATGAAAAAAAAGAAAATAATACATTTATTTGGAGAAAGAAAAAACAAACCCGAGCTAGAATACAAAAATAAACTAAATAAGTAGTTCATAACAAAGTATGGAATGTTGTACACTTTTTGGTTAAAATACCAGCAGCAAATATAATCATAAACTCACAAGAAAATCTTAGTAGAGACTGAAACGCCATTTCTAAGAGTTCTTCATTTCTTAGTCTTAGACTTTTGATTCTTAAAATCATCTCCACCAACAGTACTAAGAAGAGCAGTCACGAGCATTGAATGGGTGCAATGTCATTCCCTCTATAACTTAACTTATCACTTCTCTGGATTCTTGTTATGAATTAGTAGATGATTTTAAACATTGTTTCTAACAGGTTTTTAGCAATTTGTAGTATTAAAAAAATCAGAATTTTACTATTTTTCTGATTTTGAGTGTAATTTTTCATAAACCCAAATAACGACTGTAGTAAATAAATATTCGTATGAATGCATTTTGTAGTTGTAGATGTTGTTGATTGTAAATGCGGTGGCGATGATGGTTATTGCTGGTATGGAATCAGTAGTTTTGAAAGGAAAAGGACCCCTTTTATTAGATAGATACTTAGATAGATAGATAGATAGATAGATAGATAGATAGATAGATAGATAGATAGATAGATAGATAGATAGATAGATAGATAGTCGATAGATAGATAGATATAGATAGATAGATATAGATAGATATAGTAGATAGATAGATAGATAGATATAGATAGATCGATACTAAATATATAGATCGATCGATAGCTCCGATCGCTCGCTCGCTCGCTCGCTCGCTCGCTCGCTCGCTCGCTCGCTCGCTCGCTCGCTCGCTCGCTCGCTCGCTCGCTCGCTCGCTCCTCGCTCGCTCGCTCGCTCGCTCGCTCGTCGCTCGCTCGCTCGCTCGCTCTCGCTCGCTCGCTCGCTCGCTCGCTCGCTCGCTCGCTCGCTCGCTCGCTCGCTCGCTCGCGCTCGCTCCGCTCGCTCGGTCGCTCGCTCGCCTCTCGCTCGCTCGCTCGCTCGCTCGCTCGCTCGCTCGCTCGCTCGCTCGCTCGCTCGCTCGCTCGCTCGCTCGCTCGCTCTCTCGCTCGCTCTCTCGCTCGCTCGCTGCGCTCGCTCGCTCGCTCGCTCGCTCTCGCTCGCTCGCTCGCTCGCTCGCTCGCTCGCTCGCTCGCTCGCTGCTCGCTCGCTCCTCGCTCGCTCGCTCGCTCGCTCGCTCGCTCGCTCGCTCTCTCGCTCGCTCGCTCGCTCCTCGCTCGCTCGCTCGCTCGCTCGCTCGCTCGCTCGCTCGCGCTCGCTCGCTCGCTCGCTCGCTCGCTCGCGCTCGCTCGCTCGCTCGCTCGCTCGCTCGCTCGCTCGCTCGCTCGCTCTCGCTCCCTCGCCTCTCTCGCTCTCGCTCGCTCGCTCTCTCGCTCGCTCGCTCGCTCGCTCGCTCGCTCCTCGCTCGCTCGCTCGCTCGCTCGCTGCTCGCTCGCTCCTCGCTCCTTCGCTCCTCGCTCGCTCGCTCGCTCGCTCGCTCGCTCGCTCGCTCGCTCGCTCCTCGCTCGCTCGCTCGCTCTCGCTCGCTCGCTCGCTCGCTCGCTCGCTCGCTCTCTCGCTCGCTCGTCCTCGTCTCGTCTCTCGTCTCGTCTCTCGTCTCGTCTCTCGCTCTCGTCCTCGTCTCGTCTCGTGTCGTCTCGTGTCCTCGTCTCGTCTCTCGTCTCGTCTCCGTCTCGTCTCTCGTCTCGTCTCGTCTCTCCTCGTCTCGTCTCGTCTCGTCTCTCGTCTCGTCCTCTCGTCCCGTCTTCTCTCTCTCGTCTCTCTCTCTTCTCGTCTCTTGTCTCGTCTCTCGTCTCGTCTCTCGTTCGTCTTCTCCTCGTCTCTCGTCTCGTCTATCGTCCTTCTACGTCTCTAGTCTCTCGTCTCGTCTTTCTCGCTCTCTCTTAGTCTCTCGTCTCGTCTCTCTTCTCGTCTCGTCTCTTCTCGTCTATCTTCTTCGTCTATTCGTCTATAGTCTAGTCTATAGTCTAGTCTATAGTCTAGTCTATAGTCTACATAGTCTAGTTTATAGTCTAGTCTATAGTCTAGCCTATAGTCTAGTCTATAGTCTAGTCTATAGTCTAGTCTATAGTCTAATCTATAGTCTAGTCTATAGTCTAGTCTATAGTCTAGTCTATAGTCTAGTCTATAGTCTAGTCTATAGTCTAGTCTATAGTCTAGTCTATAGTCTAGTCTATAGTCTAGTCTATAGTCTAGTCTATAGTCTAGTCTATAGTCTAGTCTATAGTCTAGTCTATAGTCTAGTCTATAGTCTAGTCTATAGTTTAGTCTATAGTTTAGTCTATAGTCTAGTCTATAGTCTAGTCTATAGTCTAGTCTATAGTCTAGTCTATAGTCTAGTCTATAGTCTAGTCTATAGTCTAGTCTATAGTCTAGTCTATAGTCTAGTCTATAGTCTAGTCTATAGTCTAGTCTATAGTCTAGTCTATAGTCTAGTCTATAGTCAAGTCTATAGTCTAGTCTATAGTCTAGTCTATAGTCTAGTCTATAGTCTAGTCTATAGTCTAGTCTATAGTCTAGTCTATAGTCTAGTCTATAGTCTAGTCTATAGTCTAGTCTATAGTCTAGTCTATAGTCTAGTCTATAGTCTAGTCTATAGTCTAGTCTATAGTCTATAGGCTAGTCTATAGGCTAGTCTATAGGCCAGTCTACAGGCTAGTCTATAGTCAGTCTATAGTCTAGTCTATAGTCTAGTCTGTAGTCTAGTCTATAGTCTAGTCTATAGTCTAGTCTATAGTCTAGTCTATAGTCCAGTCTATAGTCTAGTCTATAGTCTAGTCTGTAGTCTAGTCTGTAGTCTAGTCTATAGTCTAGTCTGTAGTCTAGTCTATAGTCTAGTCTATAGTCTAGTCTATAGTCTAGTCTATAGTCTAGTCTATAGTCTAGTCTATAGTCTAGTCTATAGTATAGTCTATAGTCTAGTCTATAGTCTAGTCTATAGTCTAGTCTATAGTCTAACCTATAGTCTAGTCTATAGTCTAGCCTATAGTCTAGTCTACAGTCTAGCCTATAGTCTAGCCTAGTCTTCTAGACCGGGCCTACATTAGGGCAACCATAAATGTTTGATATAAGCAATCTGTAGTTCTACGTTAGCCTCTCCGATTTACCGGTTTCTTCTACTGGCAATAATAATACTCATATAGTTTATGGTAAATATTCAGCAAATAGCAGCTGCTGCAACTGGCAAATGCAGCAGCTTTGTAAAATAAAAGGAAATAAAGGGAGAGAGGGATAAAGAGAAAAAGGCATAAGAAGATAAAATAATTGTAGTCTCTATATGTTACTATGAGGCTTTATATGTTTATGTGTGTGTTTATATAAGAGAGAAAGAGTACATGGATGTTTGAGTATGTCAAGGCCTTGACATAATTTAACAAAAACCCCAACAAAAGCAACAAATACAAAAAAAAACATTAAAAATTGAACCTAAAAATGCAAAAAACCGTGGCAACGTTTTACCAACCTAAAGAAAGAAAAAAGCGCTGATATGTTCAGAGATGCTGCTAGAAGAAGTGGAGGAATAGGAAGAGGGTGATAAAACAAAAACAAGGTGAATGTATTACTAATGTTTAAATTTTGCTTAAGAATATTTATATTTTTTTTTTGTATTTGGTGAAAAAAAATTTACATTTAAACATACGTTAGTGAAAAAGCTATAGAATATATGAATTTCAAGTGGTTTTGTTGAAAAGTGTAACAAATTTAAAGTGTTAAAAAAACGAGAGAGAACAAAAAAGGAAGAGAGACAGAAAACAAAAAGAGATTAAGTGTGAAGATGCGTATGGATGTGTGAGGGTGCTCAACTTTATCATCATTTATATAGAGCAATGTACTCACTCACTCACTCCGAACTTCCCTTTTATACACCTACTACAGTTATTTGATTGTATGTACGCTTAAGTGTATGCTATACATGTTTTATTATTTATATTGTTTAGCATATTTTTAGGAGGAGTAGTAGTTGTATATTATGGTGTTACGAGTATTACAAGCACTATCAGAATTGAATTGAATTTAGAAAGAATAAAAAAAATATATATCTAAAGAAATCTACATAAAATGAAAAATGTGGTAAATCTTGGTTAAATAATGATTTTTATCTGGTATTTTTCGTTTTTTTGCCACAAACTCGAGACACTTACTCTCAGACTTATCATATACAACAAGACAAATGTGTGTTAGAAGTTGGAATTTAAAGCGTTGAGGGAGCAGACTGCTGGTTAGTATGAAAGCAAAAAGAAAATTTGATGGAAATGTCTAAAAGTATGCTATAAATTTTAAAACGAGTATGTATATAAAAGGTAAAGGTAACTTAATTATTTTTGTATAAAGACACAGGTGGTTGGAAATTTTGCAATTTTAAATTGTGGTTAAAAAGAAAAACTGAAGAAAAATCTTTAAAAATTGAAGTTTAGAAAAAAATTTAAACAAGATTGAGAAGAATAAAGAATGAAAATACAGCATATTTTAGGGAAGATAGGGAAGGCATTATTCCATGAAGATTGTTGTCAACAACTCCACAAAACTTGCAAAATCAGTGAACGTTACTCAAGCAGCAATTTCAAAAGATTGGATGAACAGTAGTATTCGCGCAAAAGCAGGGAAATTAGTTACCACAGGGATTAAAGCTGAGAGTCCTTATGATAAACTGAAGCGTAAGAGAAAGCTGACCAAGCAGCCGTGAAAGCTGACCAAGCAGCCGTATCGACACCAAAGCCAAATTTCCTTGGCGCTAAGGTAATGCTCTGTATTTGGTGGGACCAAAAGGGTCTTACCTAGGAGAAGATAACCAGACCATGACAGGAAACTTTTAGCGAATGCAAGTGATTCGTTTGAAGAGAACATTGACCGCAAAAAGTCCAGCATATGCGGCCAGACATGAGACAATACGTGTTTAAAACTATTTAGAGAGAAATGGTTGGGAGGCATTACTTCAGACGCTTTTAGTCCAGACCATTCCAAGTTCGTCTATCTCTCTCCTGTGTCATTGCCATCTTGCAATATTCGAAGGAAGCTCTAAGTAACCTCAGCATTTTAAAACGAGTAACGTTTCCAACTCTATATCCTCAGATGTTAATAACAACACCATCACACTAAATTCCAACAAGGATGAAGTAGAAAGAATGATGGAAGAGATGAATGACAGCTTAGCTAAGCTATCGAGCATCAAAAATGAGTACCTGAGACACAAAGAAGGAAGTTGAAGACAAAGAGGATCAGATCTCCCGAGGAGCTGAAAGAAAAATAAGAAAGAAGAAATTGATCCCCCCTCCCTTGACTTCTAATATACTGTCAAATCCAAGCCATACCTCACTCAAAGGAGTCTTCAGTCAGAACCCTACGAGCGAGGCAGACAAAGCCAAATCAACCTCGAAGGAAATGATTTTCCCCTACAAACGGGGAAGAAACAGCAAGACACTGAATAGGGAAAAGCGCCGCCATCTTACGCCAAAGTATACGACGCCAGTAAACCGACAAAGAGGATTAGATCTCCCATGTAGCTGAACAATGAAAACAAACACTAACATACTGTCACAGCCAAGACATACCTCGCTCAAAGGAGTCTCAAGTCAGAGAGGATAAGGCGAAAAGGCCAAATAAACATTAAACTCGAAGAAGAGAGTGTCTGAAAAGAAGCCCCGATAAACGCGAAAGAAGAAATTAGACACTGAATATGGAAAAGCACCTCCATCAATGCCAGAAACCAGACAAAAAGATTAGATCTTCCGAGAAGCTGAACACTGAAAACGAATATAAGAAGATCTTCTCGACTTCTAATATACTGTCAAAGCCAAGCCATACCTCACTCAAAGGAGTCTCAAGTCAATGAGGAGGACAAAGCTCAGCAAGCTATTTTGAAGGCGTAAAGGCCAAA
>NW_023995093.1:50000-117500 GCF_015586225.1 Lucilia sericata | reverse complement strand
TCTAGTTCTGTTGTAATTCTGTTCTAGTTATGTTCTAGTTATGTTCTAGTTCTGTTCTAGTTCTGTTCTAGTTCTGTTCTAGTTCTGTTCTAGTTCTGTTCTAGTTCTGTTCTAGTTCTGTCCTAGTTCTGTTCTAGTTCTGTTCTGTTCTAGTTCTGTTCTAGTTCTGTTCTAGTTCTGTTCTAGTTCTGTTCTAGTTCTTTTCTAGTTCTGTTCTAGTTCGTTAGTTCTGTTCTAATTCGTTCTAGTTCTGTTCTAGTTCTGTTCTAGTTCTGTTCTAGTTCTGTTCTAGTTCTGTTCTAGTTCTGTTCTAGTTCTGTTCTAGTTCTGTTCTAGTTCTGTTCTAGTTCTGTTCTAGTTCTGTTCTAGTTCTGTTCTAGTTCTGTTCTAGTTCTGTGTCTAGTTCTGTTCTAGTTCTGTTCTAGTTCTGTTCTAGTTCTGTTCTAGTTCTGTTCTAGTTCTGTTCTAGTTCTGTTCTAGTTCTAGTTCTGTTCTAGTTTTGTTCTAGTTCTGTTCTAGTTCTGTTCTAGTTCTGTTCTAGTTCTGTTCTAGTTCTGTTCTAGTTCTGTTCCAGTTCTGTTCTAGATCGGTTCTAGTTCTGTTCTGGTTCTGTCCTAATTTTATTTTGTTCCTTAAAAATCCTTGTTTTTAAAATGGTTGCCTTCTTTTAGGGAGGCAAACATAACAAATGTCTTTTGTTTGCTTTTCAACTTATTAAAGCATACTTTTAGGTTTATTATTTCAAAATCCCTTAATAAATCTTAATATTCTGCCTTCATTTAATAAACTTGTTGACATTTTTCTTTTAAATTCCTTTCATTTTTTTAACTGTCAATGTTTTGCGACGTTGTGGCGGACCTCTTAAACATTGTCGTCTCTGTGTGTTGTTCAAAAGTTTGTTTGCATTTAAAATGCTATTCATTCTTTTTCTCGATAATTGTATATAATTTGTATAGAAAATTGTATTCATCACAATTTCAGATTTATCTAAATTAAAGAAATATTAAAAATAGTCCAGTTTTTGTCGTTGTAATACTTTGTTTATTTCCTTACAATTTTCCAAATCAATGCTTGTGAAAAATTGCGTTTTTTGCGAAATCTTTGCTCCCCCTTTTTAACATATTGGTCATCTGCTGAGGGGGGTCTGGAGATTACAAAAATTGAGGAAGAATGAAAAAAATAAAATATAACAAATGTAGCTAAAACAGAATACCAAAAGAATGAATGAAAAAAAATCATGGGAATTTTCAAATAATAAAACGTAAAATAAAAAAGTTCATGGTTAGTAAAGCACAAGTTATAGATTTTTTTTCTTTCGTAGTAGTAGTAGGACAAACTGTTAAAAAGTGGGCGGAAAAGGGGCGTTGTAATGTATTAGAAAGAAATGGTAGGAGGCTGTTGCTGCAGACATACAACCAACATGTTGTTGAAAATGACAATTTAAAAAGAGATAATACCATAGAGGGATTACAAAGAAGAGAAGAGGTTTCTTAAATAATGACAAACAACAACAAATTTTATGTAAAGAATAAAGGAAATTATCAAGTTGAATGAGTATTTGTGTGTGTTTATGTGAATTAAAAATTTTAAGGAGGTTACCACCAAATTGACCAGATTTAAATGTTGTCTATATTTCTTTCTGTTTTCTCTTTTTTATCTAACATTTAATTAGTTTTTGACAGTTAAGTGACCTTCAAGTAACTTTCTGTTACCAAACATTACTTTTACACTTTAGCTGTCAACAGCTTAATGAAAGTTTTCAAGTGTTAAGACAAGCAAATTACTTTAAATTTATAGTTTCACTTTTTTGTTAGTTACAAATTATATAGCCAACTTTTAAGGGTTAGTTATTTACTAGGTGTTGATGGGTAAGAAGATTCTTCTTAAATATACATTTTTCTTTCAAATTGGTTTCACAAATTTTGAGGTTGTAATATCAACAAAACAGAAAAGAAACCTCAAAATTTAACATCCTACAGCTCTTCACTTTTATACAAAGCCTAGCAATATGCAACAAATTGCATACATAAATATTAATGTAAACCAATACGAAGACACACACAAACATTATTACTTAAGGTTGCAGACTATGCAGATTTTTGGATGATTGATAGACATTTTCTAGATTTAACATCAAATTGTTACTCAAGACTATGTCCAACAATATTCAACCATCGATGACACCGACAGCAGATTGTAACATATGGAATAGACCATAAATCCATGGATTCCACTAGCACAGAAGTAGAACTGAACTAGAGCAGAACTAGAACAAAACTAGAACAAAACTAGAATCAAACTAGAACAGACCTATAACAGAACTAAAACAGGACTAGAACAGAACTAGTACAGAACTAGAACAGAACTAGAACAGAACTAGTACAGAAGTATAACAGAACTAGATCAGAACTAGAACAGACTAGAACAGAACTAGAACAGAACTAGAACTAGACAGAACTAGAACAGAACTAGAACAGAACTAGAACAGAACTAGAACTGAACTAGAACTGAACTAGAACTGAACTAGAACTGAACTAGAACTGAACTAGAACTGAACTAGAACTGAACTAGAACTGAACTAGAACTGAACTAGAACAGAACTAGAACAGAACTAGAACAGAACCAGAACAGAACTAGAACAGAACTGGAACACAACTAGAACAGAACTAGAACAAACTAGAACAAAACTAGAACAGAACTAGAACAGAGCTAGAACAGAACTAGAACAGAACTAGAACAGAACTAGAACAGAACTAGAACAGAACTAGAACTAGAACAGAACTAGAACAGAACTAGAACAGAACTAGAACAGAACTAGAACAGAACTAGAACAGAACTAGAACAGAACTAGAACAGAACTAGAACAGAACTAGAACAGAACTAGAACAGAACTAGAACAGAACTAGAACAGAACTAGAACAGAACTAGAACAGAACTAGAACAGAACTAGAACAGAACTAGAACAGAACTAGAACAGAACTGGAACACAACTAGAACAGAACTAGAACAAAACTAGAACAAAACTAGAAAACAGAACTAGAACAGAACTAGAACAGAACTAGAACAGAACTAGAACAGAACTAGAACAGAGCTAGAACAGAACTAGAACAGAACTGGAACACAACTAGAACAGAACTAACTAGAACAAACTAGAACAAACTAGAACACTAGAACAGAACTAGAACAGAACTAGAACAGAACTAGAACAGAACTAGAACAGAACTAGAACAGAACTAGAACAGAACTAGAACAGAACTAGAACAGAACTAGAACAGAACTAGAACAGAACTAGAACAGAACTAGAACAGAACTAGAACAGAACTAGAAACTAGAACATACAGAACAGAACTAGAACAGAACTAGAACAGAACTAGAACAGAACTAGAACAGAACTAGAACAGAACTAGAACAGAACTAGAACAGAACTAGAACAGAACTAGAACAGAACTAGAACAGAACTAGAACAGAACTAGAACAGAACTAGAACAGAACTAGAACAGAACTAGAACAGAACTAGAACAGAACTAGAACAGAACTAGAACAGAACTAGAACAGAACTAGAACTAGAACATAACTAGAAAAGAACAGAACTAGAACAGAACTAGAACAGAACTAGAACAGAACTAGAACAGAACTAGAACAGAACTAGAACAGAACTAGAACAGAACTAGAACAGAACTAGAACAGAACTAGAACAGAACTAGTACAGAACTAGAACAGAACTAGAACAGAACTAAACAGAACTAGAACAGAACTAGAATAGAACTAGAACAGAACTAGAACAGAACAGAACTAGAACAGAACTAGAAAAGAACTAGAACAGAACTAGAACAGAACAGAACTAGAACAGAACTAGAACAGAACAGAACTAGAACAGAACTAGAACAGAACTAGAACAGAACTAGAACAGAACTAGAGCAGAACTAGAACAGAACTAGAACAGAACTAGATCAGAACTAGAACAGAACTAGAACAGAACTAGAACAGAACTAGAACAGAACTAGAACAGAACTAGAACAGAACTAGAACAGAACTAGATCAGAACTAGAACAGAACTAGAACTAGAACAGAACTAGAACAGAACAGAACTAGAACAGAACAGAAATTATCGAAAACTGTTTTATATTTGTCCCTCATAACTCTACAATTTTTAAATTTATCAAAAAACTCGAATTATATGGCTGTGATTTTTTGATTTCATTTCTTTTCCTTGTTCAAAAAAAAAATTCAAATTAAAATTGAAAAATTTATTATCCTTTTTTGTATGTCATTGATTTTACATGTTTTGTTGCCGTTGTAGCAAAACCATTAAGTGGCAGACTAAAAGACGCCAATAATAAAAGCAAATATTTTTAAACTCTTTTTTTTATTATTTCTCGCTGTGTATATTTATGACAAAATAATGTTACTGGTAACTCAAGTAAAAAGGAGAAAAAAAAACAAATATACATATGCAATATTTTTGTTGGCATTTAAACAAAAATCTTGAGTAGAAAAAAAAATAACTACAAGAAAAAGAAAGAATTTAGGTTAAAAGTTATTGTTGAAAAGGTTAACAAATTAAAATTTAACTAGTAAGTGAAGCAATAGGAATAAGAAAAGGATAATAAATTACTTGAAAAAAATATAATTTTTTACCATTTCAATATTTTTTTTGAGTTTTTTTACTATTTAGAAGCATTTTATTGATGTTCGAAAAATTTCGAAATTAAGTTCGAAAAGTTCGAACTTATCAAAATGGTTCAAAATTGTCAATTTCATTAGAATTTAATATTACAGCATTAATAGCTTTTTAGCAACATTTTAGCCATGTTTGAAAATTTCGAAAAATTCGAACTTAGCAAAATGCTTTAAAATTTAAAATTTTCTTTGAATATAATAATATTACAGTGTTTACAGCTATTTTTGAGCATTTTGGTTAAGTTCGAAAATTTCGAAATTAAGTTCGAAAAATTCGAACATGTCAAAATGCTTCAAAATAGTAAATTTTATTAGAATTTAACAATCTTACGGTGTTTATAACGATTTTTGAATATTTTGTTTAAGTTCGAAAAATTTCGAAATTAAGTTCGAAAAATTCGAACATGTCAAAATGCTTTAAAATTGTTAATTTTATTGATATTTAATAGTATTACAGTGTTTAAAGCAATTTTTGACCATTTCGGTTAAGTTCGAAAATTTCTTAATTAAGTTCGAAAAATTCGAACATGTCAAAATGTTTCAAAATTGTGAATTTTATTGATATTTAACAATATTACAGAGTTTAAAGCTGTTTTTGAGCATTTTGGTTTAGTTCGAAAATTTCGAAATTAAGTTCGAATATGTCAAAAAGGTTTAAAATTGTCAATTTTATTAGAATTTAGTAATATTACAGCATTTAGAACTATTTTAAAGCATTTTGGTTAAGTTTGAAAATTTCGAAATTAAGTTCGAAAAATTCGAACATGTCAAAATGCTTCTAAATTGAAAATTTCATTGGATTTTAATAATATTACAGTGTTTAAAGCAATTTTTGAGCATTTTGGTTAAGTTCGAAAATTTCGAAATTAAGTTCGAAAAATTCGAACATGTAAAAATGTTTCTAAATTGTAAATTTTATTGCATTTTAATAATATTACAGCGTTTAAAGCTATTTTTGAGCATTTTGATTAAGTTCGAAAAATTTCGAAATTAAGTTCGAAAAATTCGAACATGTCAAAATGTTTCAAAATTGTGAATTTTATTGGAATTTAATAATATTACCGTGTTTAAAGAAATTTTTGAGCATTTTGGTTAAGTTCGAAAATTTCGAAATTAAGTTCGAAAAATTCGAACATGTCAAAAAGGTTTAAAATTGTCAATTTTATTAGAATTTAGTAATATTGCAGCATTTAGAACTATTTTTAAAAATTTTGGTTGGGTTCGAAATACATATTTCGAAATTAAGTTCGAAAAAAATTCGTTATTAACAAAGTTTTACTTTTTCATATTTTAATTCTTAAACAAATATGTATTACTTGTTTTTATTTTAAATCCTTGACATATGCTTTGAAAAAAGGTATTTTTATACTTCTCCCTAACACTCTCCCTCTATCTCTCTCTTTCTGTCTTTCGAAGCCTTGGCATATGCTGCATTTATGTATATTTCTATGGCAAATTTCCTGTTAAATGATGTTTCATTTATAGCTACAATAAGCCGTTAGTTCTTAACAATTGTTGTTATGGTATTATATGTTTAAATCTCTCTCTGTCTTTCTTAGTATTGCTTCCTCCTTTACCCCTTGCAGTATGCTTTATTTTTAATTTATATTCCTATGATTGTTTATATGGTTACATTTCAATTCAATTCATTGCATTTTATTTATATTTTATTTCTTTTTTTCTCTGTTTCTTATTCTTTGGAAATCATTTTTTCATGGTGTCATAGTTGTTGTTGCTCTTGTTTTACTATGATTTTTGATTGTAAATTTTTGTTGTTTTTTGTTTATTTTCTTCACTATTACATGCAACTCACATACTTGTGTATACAATTTGATGCCTTTATATTTTAATACACATGTTGTTTTTGTTGTTGCAATGTCTAGCTGTTTTTTTCAGGACCCTAAAGATGAGATTGAGTGGGGGGAGTATGTTTTTTAAGCTAGTATTGTGGGTGTCTGGGAGTTGTTGTGTTCTTTTCTGCACTGTCCATGTTTACAGTCCATCTCTTTTGGATTATTTTTGTTGTTGATTTTTTATAGTTGTTATTGTTATTGCTTTTTTTCAATTTCAAATACGTGTAGTGATTACAAATAGTGTGTGATTTACTTTTGCCAGGAAGTATTCAATAGAAAATGAAACAAAATAAAACGTCTTTTCGAAGTAAAACAATGATGCTAATTTAGTTGAAATAAAGAATAATTGAAAATTTAAAGAAATAAACAAATTTAAAATGTAAATTTAAGAAATTTGACAAGTTAGAATTTTTCGAACATAATTTCGAAATTTTCGAACATCATTAAAATGCTTGAAATAGCTAGAAACACTGTAAAACTAATAAAATTAAAAAAAAAAATCACAATTTTAAACTATTTTGACATGTTCGAATTTTTCGAACTTAATTTCGAAATTTTCGAACATAGCTAAAATGTTTCCAAAAGCTTAAAATTGATATAAAATTGTTGAATTCAAATAAAATTTACAATTTGAACGATTCTGACAAGTTCGAATTTTTCGAACTTAATTTGGAATTTTCGAACATACCCAGAATACTTCAAAATAGCTAGAAACACTGTAAAACTATTAAATTCCTATGAAATTAAAAATTTTAAATAATTTTGACATGTTCGAATTTTTCGAACTTAATTACAAAATTTTCGAGCATACCCAAAATACTTCAAAATTGCTAGAAACATTGTAAAACTAATAAATTCCAATGAAATTCACAATTTTAAATAATTTTGACATGTTCGAATTTTTCGAACTTAATTTCGAAATTTTCGAACATACCCAAAATACTTCAAAATAGCTAGAAACACTGTAAAACTAATAAATTACAAAGAAATTCACAATTTTAAACTATTTTGACATGTTAGAATTTTTCGAACTTAATTTCGAAATTTTTGAACATAGCTAAAATGCTTAAAAATAGCTTTTAAACAGTGTAAAATTAATAAATTTCAATAAAATTCACAATTTTAAAACCATTTGTACAAGTTCGAATTTTTCGAACTTAATTTCGAAATTTTCGAACATAGCTAAAATGCTTCAAAATGCTAAAAAGTACTGCAAAATTGGTAGAATAGAATTAAATTGTAATAAAAATAAAAAATTTAGAACCATTCTGACAAGTTCTAATTTTTTCGAACTTAATTTCGAAATTTTCGAACATGGCTAAAATGCTTCAAAATGGCTAAAAATTGCAACAAAATAAATAAATTCCATTAAAACAATAAATTTTGACCGTTTAACATGTTCGAATTTTTTGAACTTGATTTCGAAATTTTCGAAAATAATCTAAATTAAACAAAATTGATTTTAAATGATGTTTAACTAATTTTTATCAGTAAATTATATAAGTTTCTCAACAAATTGTATAAATTTTTATATAATTTCGAAAATTTTCAAACTAAATTACGGTTCGAAGGACCATACCCCAACCTCCAAAATTGAATATGAAAAAAATTCTTTTACTAAATAAATTATTTTTTTAACAATTTAATAAAATTAAATTTCTCTTAGCAACAACAACAGCTACAAATTTTTCTTAACTTCCTCGTAGCATCATTATAATGTTAATTTCATTATAAATTATAATTTAAAAACATAAATTAAATTTTTCTTCATTAATACAATATTTTTATGCTTTTTAAATCTGCTTCCTTTCTTTCGTTTCAACAAAATTTATGTAGATTTTCATCTACATATCCCTCAAAGTCCTACAACAGCTACAAATTTTTCTTAACTTCCTCGTAGCATCATTATAATGTTAATTTCATTATAAATTATAATTTAAAAACATAAATTAAATTTTTCTTCATTAATACAATATTTTTATGCTTTTTAAAATCTGCTTCCTTTCTTTCGTTTCAACAAAATTTATGTAGATTTTCATCTACATATCCCTCAAAGTCCTATTTATGTTATTTTTCTATAACATTTTCCTTAATGTTTGTTGTTATTGCTGCTGCTGTCGTTGTCATTGTTTTTATGTTGTGTCGTCATGCTAAATCAAACAGCTTTTATCACATATCCTGTTTAAAGATATATATGAATATTTTTGTAAAATACAAAAATAAAACAATAACAAAAAAGACTTCTCTTTTGTGATAAGACCCATATGGGAGGAAGAAATATTTACAACATAATTTACAAATTATATGTCAGATAAATATAAATACAAGCAGAATGACTGACTGACTGCTGAAAGTAGGGAAATAGATTCTAAGCAAATGAAGGAAATGTTTGATATGAAAGGTCTATAAGAGTTTTTTTGGGGGGAGTTAGTTGGAGGTGGTGCTGGAGTTGGGACAAACGTACATTGTTTTATATTTCCTGTAATGTTAGTAGATGATTTTTCAAGCATAAAAAATAATCATGTTATTTTTGAATATTTGTAGATATTTGTAGCTTTAAGTAGGAAAATAAATTACATCAAATTATGTCTTAATATTTCCCTTTTAACAAGAAAAGACTTTAGAGGGTGAAAAAAAAACAAAAGAAAGACACAATTTATTTAAAAGACACAATTTTATTACAAATGTATTCTACTAGCTATCTATCTATTCTATCTATCTATCTATCTATCTATCTATCTATCTATCTATCTATCTATCTATCTATCTATCTATTCTATCTTCTATCTATCTATCTATCTATCTATCTATCTATCTATCTATCTATCTATCTATCTATCTATCTATCTATCTATCTATCTATCTATCTATCTATCTATCTTCTATCTATCTATCTATCTATCTATCTATCTATCTATCTATCTATCTATCTATCTATCTATCTATCTTCTAGCTATCTATCTATCTATCTATCTATCTATCTATCTATCTATCTATCTATCTATCTATCTATCTATCTATCTATCTATCTATCTATCTATCTATCTATCTATCTATCTATCTATCTATCTATCTATCTATCTATCTATCTATCTATCTATCTATCTATCTATCTATCTATCTATCTATCTATCTATCTATCTATCTATCTATCTATCTATCTATCTATCTATCTATCTATCTATCTATCTATCTATCTATCTATCTTCTATCTATCTATCTATCTATCTATCTATCTATCTATCTATCTATCTATCTATCGATCTATCTATCTATCTATCTATCTATCTATCTATCTATCTATCTAGTCTATCTATCTATCTATCTATCATCTATCTATCTATCTATCTATCTATCTATCTATCTATCTATCTATCTATCTATCTATATATCTATCTATCTAATCTATCTATCTATCTATCTATCTTATCTATCTTATCGATCTATCGATCTATCTATCTATCTATCTATCTATCTATCTATCTATCTATCTATCTATCTATCTAGCTATCTATCTATCTATCATCTATCTAGCTATCTATCTATCTATCTATTCTATCTATCTATCTATCTATCTATCTAATCGATCTATCTATTCGATCTCTATCTATCTATCTATCTATCTATCTATCTATCTATCTATCTATCTATCTATCTATCTATCTATCTTATCTATCTATCTATCTATCTATCTATCTGTCTGCCTACCTTACCCTCATAGGGGATCCGAACACTTAGCCTAAACAGCTATTATTTCCCCACAACTAGTTAGCCGCCTTCTCTCTTTCTACTTCCTCAAGCTTTGTTCCTCACTCGTTTACGCAAAAAATGTTAAGAACTGTTTTGTGTTTTTCATTTCTTTTTGTATGTAAATCCAATGTTAAGGAAAAATTTACATAAATTTCTTTTATAACCAAGCTTTCAAGCATAAAAGAATTTACCATAATTGTAATATTTATGCTATGGCGCCAGTTTTTTCTCCACTTTTTTCATTCATTTATTTTTTCGTTCTTGTAGAGAGTAGGTTGTTTTTGAGGTTCTACTACTTCTAGGTTTTTATGTTTTATCTTAATAAATTTGAGGAAAAACCATGGACAAATAAAAAAGTATAAGAGCAGTAGTGGACTCTTTAGAAAGTGTACTTGGCATTAATAGTTCAAATAACCGCAGTACACACTTGAATATTTTTGCAGAAAACAAGATAAGAAAAAAAAAACACAAGAAGAAATCTGCTCGCATTAAGCAGAGATTTAAAAGAATGTCAAGCTTTTGAATAAATACGAACAGAACTAGAACAGAACAGACAACAGAACTAGAACAGAACTAGAACAGAACTAGAACAGAAACTAGAACAGAACTAGAACAGAACTAGAACAGAACTAGAACAGAACTAGAACAGAACTAGCACAGAACTAGAACAGAACAGAACTAGAACAGAACTAGAACAGAACTAGAACAGAACTAGAACAGAACTAGAACAGAACTAAAACAGAACTAGAACAGAACTAGAACAGAACTAGAACAGAACTAGAACATAACAGAACAGAAACAGAACTGAACAGAACTAGAACAGAACTAGAACAGAACTAGAACATAACTAGAACAGAACTAGAACAGAACTAGAACAGAACTAGAACAGAACTAGAACAGAACTAGAACAGAACTAGAACAGAACTAGAACAGAACTAGAACAGAACTAGAACAGAACTAGAACGGAACTAGAACAGAACTAGAACAGAACAGAACTAGAGCAGATCTAGATAAAACTAAAACTTAATTCGAAATCAATTTGAACTTTCTTTACAATTATAAATTCAATTAATTCCTTTAAGTAACTACCTTTATCAAAAATTTACACTAGACTAAAGCGGTAAAGGTAGTAGTAGTGGGTGGCGGAAGAGTAAGTGAAAAGTACTACTAGTTAGACAGCTGAGAACTGAGTTGTAGTGATTTTGGCAGATTTAGTTGTATTTCTAGTGAAACACACTAAACATTTGAGTTCAAAAAACCACAAGTAATGCCAGTGAAAACTGAAAATAGTAAAAATCAATTAAAAAGCCTGTAGTGGTCAATAAAAACTACCATTAGGCAAATATAACGCCCAGAAGCGGTGTTTAGAGGTGGCTATTGCTTTGGTTTTCAAATAATAGTTATAATTAACTGAAGAAAATATTACAGTTTTCATATAGAAAATTAAAGTCCAGTAGGACTCAGCACTTAATGTTTAAAAATCTTTTTAAACGTAATAATTCATAGCCTTAAGCAAACTTTTAATTATATTGAAGAAAGAAAAAAAAAAACAACAACAACATTTCAGTCATTTGTTTATTATTTGGCAAGTTGTAAATGAACACACTTACACACCATTAAACGGAAGTTTAGCAAGCCATGTGTAGTAACGGAAACGGAAATAGGTGTATGTGAGTGTTTGGTGCGGTTGTATGAGAGTGCTACCAGCAAAAGTGAGTGCTATAGCAAGTGCGAATGTGTAACACACATTCTGGTTTGTACCTCACTCTTAACACCTGTAATGGGAGAGGGAAAGCACCCACATATTTAACTAATACCGGAAATTTTATTTCTAAATTTAGTATTCTATTTTTCCTCTTTTTTTTCATTTTTTCTCCTTGTGGTTTTTTAGTTTTACATTTGTTTTGTTTGCTTTACATTTTGTTCAGTTATTTCTCGAGTCCTCTACCTTTAACTTGTGTTGGATTGTTACCAAACCTCTTGCAGTTTTTAGTCCAAGCATTTACAACTTGTGTCTCTTTTGTTGTATAATTTAACTGTGGGTTCTGCACAATTCCACAGATTATTGTACTTTTTATTTTTATAGTTTTTCTTTTCTTTTAACTGGGATGTGGGTATTTGTTTTTTATATTTTTCCCTCAACTATTGTATTGTATTCTGTGTGTGTATGTATAAGAGTAAATGTTTGTATGTCAAGGCCTTGACACATTTAATTTCATGTTTACCAACTGTAAACCCCTTTTAGCAGATTGTAGTTCTGCAGATTTTTTTCAAACTATTTAAACTTAAAGAGATTTTTCTATGTGGACAGGTAAAGGGAAGGAAGGAAATACAGATCCAGGTAATTGCAAAAACAAAGTGATGTAAATAAAAATAATATTTGGGATATTTCAAATTGGAAAATTAAGATAATAAGATAGAACTTAGTAAAGTCTTTCAGACTGAAACTTAAAACGTTTAGGGTACAAATCCCTGAAATTGAACCAGAACTAAACTAGAACAGATCTCGAACAGAACTAGAACAGAACTAGAACAGAACTAGAACAGAACTAGAACAGAACTAGAACAGAACTAGAACAGAATTAGAACAGAACTAGAACAGAACTAGAACAGAACTAGAACAGAATTAGAACAGAACTAGAACAGAACTAGAACAGAACTAGAACAGAACTAGAACAAACTAGAACAGAACAGAAATAGAACAGAACTAGAACAGAACTAGAACAGAACTAGAACAGAACTAGAACAGAACTAGAACAGAACTAGAACAGAACTAGAACAGAACTAGAACAGAACTAGAACAGAACTAGAACAGAACTAGAACAGAACTAGAACAGAACTAGAACAGAACTAGAACAGAACTAGAACAGAACTAGAACAGAACTAGAACAGAACTAGAACAGACTAGAACAGAACAAACTAGAACAGAACTAGAACAGAACTAGAACAGAACTAGAACAGAACTAGAACAGAACTAGAACAACTAGAACAGAACTAGAACAGAACTAGAACAGAACTAGAACAGAACTAGAACAGAACTAGAACAGAACTAGAACAGAACTAGAACAGAACTAGAACAGAACTAGAACAGAACTAGAACAGAACTAGAACAGAACTAGAACAGAACTAGAACAGAACTAGAACAGAACTAGAACAAACTAGAACAGAACTAGAACAGAACTAGAACAGAACTAGAACAGAACTAGAACAGAACTAGAACAGAACTAGAACAGAACTAGAACATAACTAGAACAGAACTAGAACAGAACTAGAACAGAACTAGAACAGAACTAGACAAACTAGAACGAATTAGAAGAGAACTAGAACAGAACTAGAACAGAACTAGAACAGAACTAGAACAAACTAGAACAGAACTAGAACAGAACTAGAACAGAACTAGAACAGAACTAGAACAGAACTAGAACATAACTAGAACAGAACTAGAACAGAACTAGAACAGAACTAGAACAGAACTAGAACAGTACTAGAACAGAACTAGAACAGAACTAGAACAGAACTAGAACAGAACTAGAACAGAACTAGAACAGAACTAGAACAGAACTAGAACAGAACTAGAACAGAACTAGAACAGAACTAGAACAGAACTAGAACAGAACTAGAACAGAACTAGAACAGAACTAGAACAGAACTAGAACAGAACTAGAACAGAACTAGAACAAACTAGAACAGAACTAGAACAGAACTAGAACAACTAGAACAAACTAGAAAACAGAACAAATAGAACAGAACTAGAACAGAACTAGAACAGAACTAGAACAGAACTAGAACAGAACTAGAACAGAACTAGACACTAGGACAGAACTAGAACAGAACTAGAACAGAACTAGACAGAACTAGAAAAAACTAGAACAGAACTAGAACAGAACTAGAACAGAACTAGAACAGAACTAGAACAGAACTAGAACAGAACTAGAACAGAACTAGAACAGAACTAGAACAGAACTAGAACAGAACTAGAACAGACTAGAACAGAACTAGAACAGACTAGAACAGAACTAGAACAGAACTAAACGAACTAGACAGAACTAGAACAGAACTAGAACAAACTAGAACAGAACTAGAACAGAACTAGAACAGAACTAGAACAAAACTAGAACAGAACTAGAACAGAACTAAAACAACTAAACAACTAGAACAGAACTAGAACAGAACTAGAACAGAACTGAACTAGAACTAGAACTAGAACAGAACTAGAACAGAACTAGAACAGAACTAGAACAGAACTAGAACAGAACTAGAACAGAACTAGAACAACTAGAACACTAGAACAGAACTAGAACAGAACTAGAACAGAACTAGAACAGAACTAGAACAGAACTAGAACAGAACTAGAACAGAACTAGAACAGAACTAGAACAGAACTAGAACAGAACTAGAACAGAACTAGAACAGACTAGAACAGAACTAGAACAACTAGAACAGAACTAGAACAGACTAGAACTAAGACTAACATAACTAGAACAGAACTAGAACAGAACTAGAACAGAACTAGAACAGAACTAGAACAGAACTAGAACAGAACTAGAACAGAACTAGAACAGAACTAGAACAACTAGAACAGAACTAGAACAGAACTAGAACAGAACTAGAACAGAACTAAACAAACTAGAACAGAACTAGAACAGAACTAGAACTAGAACTAGAACAGAACTAGAACAGAACTAGAACAGAACTAGAACAGAACAGAACTAGACTAGACAATTATTCAATCTGATATCTTCGAATGATCAACTATTAAATTGGATTTACATTGGTTGCAAACTAAGTCCATAGAATTATATAGAATAAAATTGTAGACAAGTCTAATTCTACTTCAGTTCCCCTTCGGCTGCAGTTTAAATTCTTTCTTATAGAGTTGTAAATTTGTTGTAAATCACCTTAAATTTCTTCACTAAAAGTTTTTTTTTTATTCACCCAAAAATATTGTTCTTCTTTTTAATTCTATACAAAAAAATATTTCTTATTTTATTTTCTACAATTTTTTGTTTGCATTTCATTGAAAAGTTTTTGTATTTTATCCAAAAGTAGGTGTAACTTTAGTTTATGCAGTACAATAAGAATTTATGGTTTATTATTATTATAATATGTATTTTTGTATTTATACCAGTAATATAATAATAAAGTTAAAATGTACAAGTTCTGATGACAGGGCATAAAGACTTGTGAAAGACTCGTTTTAACCGTATTCCTTCTTAAGGGTTTATTTGTAAAGGACTTAAGTCTCAAGTCCTTTGTAATGGCAGAAAGTAAAGAAAGAAAATAAATAGTGGAGTAGTTGGGGGGAAACATTATTCAATTTTTTGGTTGTGTTAAAAGTGTTTAAAATACCTGTCAAAATTTTATGATAAAGTAAATGTTGTTTCTATTTTTCTCTAAAGACAAGCAGAACATAGTTTTAGGGGGGAATGGAAATTTGAATACAAGAAAACAGGTAGAACAGTGATGGATGGAAGTAGTAATTTGAATGACAGTTCAATGGGAAAGGGGAAATATTTGTAATTCAAATATCTTTTAAGATAGTTGAATGCTGTCTTGGTCAGTATCAGTATCAGTTCAGTTCTGGTTCTGTTTAGTTCGTTCCTAGTTATACCCTTCACCATCGTCAGAAGGGTATATATAAGTTTGTCATTCCGTTTTGTAATTTCTATAATATAATTTTCCGACCCCATAAAGTATATTAGTATATTCTGGATCCTTATAGATAGTGGTGTCGATTTAGCCATAACCATCTATCCGTCTGTCCCTCTGTCCGTCTATCTGCCTGTGTGTATGTTGAAATCAGTTTTCAGTAGACCCCAGATATCTGCGAGATCCGAATTTTAATAATTCTATCGGAAATACGATCGAATAGAACGCTATTTAAAATCAGCCCAATCGGCCCATAAATAACGAAGATATGAGTTAAAATCCGAGACCACCTCTGACCACCTACTTTTTTCGTTCTACAAAAGGTACTTTTTGAATTTTTTATAATATTGAACCTAGAAACATGAAATTTAGCATGTATTGCCTTGAATAGGTAAGAACCTGTAAAAGGGGACTTTTTGGTACTTTTTCGATCTATAAAAGGTACTTTTTGAATTTTCTATAATATTGAACCTAGAAACATGAAATTTAGCATGTATTGCCTTGACTAGGTAAGAACCTATAAAAGGGGACTTTTTGGTACTTTTCGATCTATAAAGGTGCTTTTTGAATTTTCTATAATATTGAACCTAGAAACATGATATTAAGTATGTAGAGCCCGGATTAGGCGAGAACACATAAAAGGGGACTTTTTGATTCGTTCTACAAAAGGGTACTTTTTGAAATTTCAATAATATTGAACCTAGAAACATGAAATTAAGTATGTAGAGCCTGTATGGAAGTGGGAACCCATAAAATGGGACTTTTTGGTAATTTTTCGTTCTTCAAAGGTACTTTTTGAAATTTCTATAATATTGAACCTAGACACATGAAATTAATTATGTAGAGCCTGTATTAAATGGGACTTTTTAATAATTTTTCATTCTTCAAAACGTAACTTTTTGAAATTTCTATAATATTGAACCTAGAAATATTAAATTCAGCATGTAGAGCCCGGATTAAGTGAGAACCCATAAAAGAGGAATTTTTGGTTCCTTACCGTTTTACAATTGTTTTTTTTTTTGATTTTTTGTAATAAAATTCGTACTGACACATCATGGTGAAGGGTATATAAGATTCGGCACAGCCGAATATAGAACTCTTACTTGTTCTGTTCTAGTTCTGTTCTAGTTCTGTTCTAGTTCTGTTCTAGTTCTGTTCTAGTTCTGTTCTAGTTCTGTTCTAGTTCTGTTAAAGTTCTGTTCTAGTTCTGTTCTAGTTCTGTTCCAGTTCTGTTCTAATTCTGTTCTAATTCTGTTCTAGTTCTGTTCTAGTTCTGTTCTAGTTCTGTTTCTAGTTCTGTTCTAGTTCTGTTCTAGTTCTGTTCTAGTTCTGTTCTAGTTCTGTTCTAGTTCTGTTCTAGTTCTGTTCTAGTTCTGTTCTAGTTCTGTTCTAGTTCTGTTCTAGTTCTGTTCTAGTTCTGTTCCAGTTCTGTTCTAGTTTGTTCTAGTTCTGTTCTAGTTCTGTTCTAGTTCTGTTCTAGTTCAGTTCTAGTTCTGATCTAGTTATGTTCTAGTTCTGTTCTGTTCCAGTTTTTTTCAAGTTCTGTTCTAGTTATAGTTCTGTTCTAGTACTCTTCTAATTCTGTTCTAGTTCCGTTCTAGTTCTGTTCTAGTTCTGTTCTAGTTCTGTTCTAGTTCTGTTCTAGTTCTGTTCTAGTTCTGTTCTAGTTCTGTTCTAGTTCTGTTCTAGTTCTGTTCTAGTTCTGTTCTGTTCTAGTTCTGTTCTAGTTCTGTTCTAGTTCTGTTCTAGTTCTGTTCTAGTTCTGTTCTAGTTCTGTTCTAGTTCTGTTCTAGTTCTGTTCTAGTTCTGTTCTAGTTCTGTTCTAGTTCTGTTCTAGTTCTGTTCTAGTTCTGTTCTAGTTCTGTTCTAGTTCTGTTCTAGTTCTGTTCTAGTTCTGTTCTAGTTCTGTTCTAGTTCTGTTCTAGTTCTGTTCTAGTTCTGTTCTAGTTCTGTTCTAGTTCTGTCCTAGTTCTGTTCTAGTTCTGTTCTAGTTCTGTTCTAGTTCTGTTCTAGTTATGTTCTAGTTCTGTTCTAGTTCTGTTCTAGTTCTGTTCTAGTTCTGTTCTAGTTCTGTTCTAGTTCTGTTCTAGTTCTGTTCTAGTTCTGTTCTAGTTCTGTTCTAGTTCTGTTCTAGTTCTGTTCTAGTTCTGTTCTAGTTCTGTTCTAGTTCTGTTCTAGTTCTGTTCTAGTTCTGTTCTAGTTCTGTTCTAGTTCTGTTCTAGTTCTGTTCTAGTTCTGTTCTAGTTCTGTTCTAGTTCTGTTCTAGTTCTGTTCTAGTTCTGTTCTAGTTCTGTTCTAGTTCTGTTCTAGTTCTGCTCTAGTTCTGTTCTAGTTCTGTTCTAGTTCTGTTTAGTTCTGTTCTAGTTCTGTTCTAGTTCGTTCTAGTTCTGTTCTAGTTCTGTTCTAGTTCTGTTCTAGTTCTGTTCTAGTTCTGTCCTAGTTCTGTTCTAGTTCTGTTCTAGTTCTGTTCTAGTTCTGTTCTAGTTCTGTTCTAGTTCTGTTCTAGTTCTGTTCTAGTTCTGTTCTAGTTCTGTTCTGTTCTAGTTCTGTTCAAGTTCTGTTCTCATTTTGTTCTAGTTATGTTTTGCGCTAGTTCTGTTCTATTTCGGTTTTAGTTCTGTTCTTATTTTGTTTGAGTGTTCTTTTCCACTTCATTGTGTTCCCTCGTTAATTCTTCATTATTGTTTTTCGGTTAACCACATAATTAACATTTGCTTTGTTGTTCGACCAAATATCACGCAGTATTTATGATTTTGTTTCAAGGAATTTGTTTTCATTTTCCTTCACTCCATATAAATATTCAAGTTTTACCCACAAATTCTTTTTCACTAGACAAATTTGTTTTTGGTTGAAAAATCACGCAATACTTTTCTTGCATTGAAATTAAACACAAATAAAAAATCTATAGAACAAAAAAAGTTTTATCTATAACCTCTCCGGGAAAGTATACATTTTTTTCATTATTTTTTGTTGTTGGTTTTTTTTCTGTCGTAAATGATAAAATCAAGTCATTATGAAAAAGTTTTCTTTTGTTTTTTTTTTTATTTTGGCGGCTTAATTTTTTTCTCTGTTGTTTTTCACTCATTTAGTTGTTTGTCGGTTGGATGAGTACTTGGAATTGGTCGGATGGTTGGTTGGTTGGTTGGCTGGATGGCGGCTTGGGTTGGCTTTTCATTATTATAATGTAAAAATGAAGTAATTTAGGTCAAGTGCTAAATATTATGTTTGGAAAATGAGTGTAAAAAATCATAACAAGAAGACTGGGGACAACAACAACCCAGGGGTTTGTTTGGTTAAATGGATGGCTTTTGAAATGCCAAAAAAAAAACACCACACACAAAGACTGTAGGAAACAAAAAAAAACTCGAGTGACGCCAATAAAGATATTTATCCTTTCGACAAAAAAAATGTTACTATAGTAAAATGTTTATATAAATCAAAAACCCAAAAAATTGACAGTATATGAAGCAGCAACTACAGCAACTTATCATCATCAGCAACATCCATTTCCCGACGATATCTAACAAACACAACACAACAAAACCACAACAAAACAAAAGGGGTGCGTGCGTAAACGCATTGCAGAAAATTGCTTACAGTGATTTTTTATCAATCTTTGCAAATCTTTCATATTTTGTTATTTTAGCAAATTCTCATCCCATCAACATCTTCCAACAATGCTTATATCCTCAAGTTGTTTTAGTAGAAATTATGCCAAAAATCCTATTTATCTCGTGTAGTGTTTATTGTTTATATTTGTCCTTATTAGAGGCCAAAAGCTAATGGAGACCAAATGGGGAAAACAAGTTTCCAAATGCTTGACACTTAATGGAATTTATTGGAATTATATCATATGAGATCATCGTATACATAATAGATTTAATAGTGCAAATCTGTTTTAATTCAGAGTCCATTTAAAAATTGTTCAGTTCTGGTTCTGTTCTAGTTCTGTTAGTTCTGTTCTAGTTCTGTTCTAGTTCTGTTCTAGTTCTGTTCTAGTTCTGTTTCTAGTTCTGTTCTAGTTCTGTTCTAGTTCTGTTCTAGTTCTGTTCTAGTTCTGTTCTAGTTCTGTTTCTAGTTCTGTTCTAGTTCTGTTCTAGTTCTGTTCTAGTTGTTTTCTAGTTCTGCTCCACTTCTGTTATAGTTCTGTTCTAGTTGTTTTCTAGTTCTGTTCTAGTTCTGTTCAAGTTCTGTTCTAGTTCTGTTCTAGTTCTGTTCTAGTTCTGTTCTAATTCTGTTCTAGTTCTGTTCTAGTTGTTTTCTAGTTCTGCTCCACTTCTGTTATAGTTCTGTTCTAGTTGTTTTCTAGTTCTGTTCTAGTTCTGTTCAAGTTCTGTTCTGTTCTATTCTAGTTCTGTTCTAGTTCTGTTCTAGTTCTGTTTTAGTTCTGTTCTTTTCTGTTCTAGTTCTGTTCTAGTTCTGTTCTAGTTCTGTTCTAGTTCTGTTCTAGTTCTGTTCTAGTTCTAGTTCTGTTCTAGTTATGTTCTAGTTCTGTTCTAGTTCTGTTCTAGTTCTGTTCTAGTTCTGTTCCACTTCTGTTCTAGTTCTGTTCTAGTTCTGTTCTAGTTCTGTTCTAGTTCTGTTCTAGTTCTGTTCTAGTTCTGTTCTAGTTCTGTTCTAGTTCTGTTCAAGTTCTGTTCTGTTCTATTCTAGTTCTGTTCTAGTTCTGTTCTAGTTCTGTTCTAGTTCTGTTCTAGTTCTGTTCTAGTTCTGTTCTAGTTCTGTTCTAGTTCTGTTCGTTCTGTTCTAGTTCTGTTCTAGTTCTGTTCTAGTTCTGTTCTAGTTCTGTTCTAGTTCTGTTCTAGTTCTGTTCTAGTTCTGTTCTAGTTCTGTTCTAGTTCTGTTCTAGTTCTGTTCTAGTTCTGTTCTAGTTCTGTTCTAGTTCTGTTCTAGTTCTGTTCTAGTTCTGTTCTAGTTCTGTTCTAGTTCTGTTCTAGTTCTGTTCTAGTTCTGTTCTAGTTCTGTTCTAGTTCTGTTCTAGTTCTGTTCTAGTTCTGTTCTAGTTCTGTTCTAGTTCTGTTCTAGTTCTGTTCTAGTTCTGTTCTAGTTCTGTTCTAGTTCTGTTCTAGTTCTGTTCTAGTTCTGTTCTAGTTCTGTTCTAGTTCTAGTTCTGTTCTAGTTCTGTTCTGTTCTAGTTCTGTTCTAGTTCTGTTCTAGTTCTGTTCTAGTTCTGTTCTAGTTCTGTTCTAGTTCTGTTCTAGTTCTGTTCTAGTTCTGTTCTAGTTCTGTTCTAGTTCTGTTCTAGTTCTGTTCTAGTTCTGCTCTAGTTCTGTTCTAGTTCTGTTCTAGTTCTGTTCAAGTTCTGTTCTTTCTATTCTAGTTCTGTTCTAGTTCTGTTCTAGTTCTGTTTTAGTTCTAGTCTAGTTCTGTTCTATTTCTGTTCTAGTTCTGTTTTAGTTCTATTCTAGTTCTGTTCTAGTTCTGTTCTAGTTATGTTCTAGTTCTGTTCTAGTTCTGTTCTGGTTCTGTTCTAGTTCTGTTCTAGTTTCTGTTCCACTTCTGTTTAGTTCTTTTCTAGTTCTGTTCTAGTTCTGTTCTAGTTCTGTTTCTAGTTCTGTTCTAGTTCTGTTCTAGTTCTGTTCTAGTTCTGTTCTAGTTCTGTTCAAGTTCTGTTCTGTCTATTCTATTCTGTTCTAGTTCTGTTCTAGTTCTGTTCTAGTTCTGTTCTAGTTCTGTTCTAGTTCTGTTCTAGTTCTGTTCTAGTTCTGTTCTAGTTCTGTTCTAGTTCTGTTCTAGTTCTGTTCTAGTTCTGTTCTAGTTCTGTTCTAGTTCTGTTCTAGTTCTGTTCTAGTTCTGTTCTAGTTCTGTTCTAGTTCTGTTCTGTTCTATTCTAGTTCTGTTCTAGTTCTGTTCTAGTCTGTTCTAGTTCTGTTTAGTTCTATTCTAGTTCTGTTCTATTTCTGTTCTATTTCTGTTCTAGTTCTATTCTAGTTTCTGTTCTAGTTCTGTCTAGTTCGTTTTAGTTCTTTCTAGTTCTGTTCAAGTTCTGTTCTGTTCTGTTCTATTCTAGTTCTGTTCTAGTTCTGTTCTAGTTCTGTTTTAGTTCTATTCTAGTGTTCTGTTCTATTTCTGTTCTAGTTCTGTTCTAGTTCTGTTCTAGTTCTGTTCTAGTTCTGTTCTAGTTCTGTTCTAGTTCTGTTCTAGTTCTGTTCTAGTTCTGTTCTAGTTCTGTTCTAGTTCTGTTCTAGTTCTGTTCTAGTTCTGTTCTAGTTCTGTTCTAGTTCTGTTCTAGTTCTGTTCTAGTTCTGTTCTAGTTCTGTTCTAGTTCTGTTCTAGTTCTGTTCTAGTTCTGTTCTAGTTCTGTTCTAGTTCTGTTCTAGTTCTGTTCTAGTTCTGTTTTAGTTCTATTCTAGTTCTGTTCTATTTCTGTTCTAGTTCTGTTCTAGTTCTGCTCTAGTTCTGTTCTAGTTCTGTTCTAGTTCTGTTCTAGTTCTGTTCTAGTTCTGTTCTAGTTCTGTTCTAGTTCTGTTCTAGTTCTGTTCTAGTTCTGTTCTAGTTCTGTTCTAGTTCTGTTCTAGTTCTGTTCTAGTTCTGTTCTAGTTCTGTTCTAGTTCTGTTCTAGTTCTGTTCTAGTTCTGTTCTAGTTCTGTTCTAGTTCTGTTCTAGTTCTGTTCTAGTTCTGTTCTAGTTCTGTTCTAGTTCTGTTCTAGTTCTGTTCTAGTTCTGTTCTAGTTCTGTTCTAGTTCTGTTCTAGTTCTGTTCTAGTTCTGTTCTAGTTCTGTTCTAGTTCTGTTCTAGTTCTGTTCTAGTTCTGTTCTAGTTCTGTTCTAGTTCTGTTCTAGTTCTGTTCTAAGTCTGTTCTAGTTCTGTTCTAGTTCTGTTCTGTTCTAGTTCTGTTCTAGTTCTGTTCTAGTTCTGTTCTAGTTCTGTTCTGTTCTGGTTTAGTTCTGTTCTAGTTCTGTTATAGTTCTGTTATAGTTCTGTTATAGTTCTGTTATAGTTCTGTCTAGTTGTGTTCTAGTTCTGTTCTAGTTCCGTTCTAGTTCTGTTCTAGTTCTGGTTCATTCTGGTTCTGATCTGGTTCTGTTCTCTTCAGGTTCTGGTTCTGTTCTGTTACTGTTCTGGTTCTGTTTCTGGATCTGTTTCTGGTTCTGTTCTGGTTCTATTCTAGTTGCTGTTCTAATTCTGATCTAGTTCAGCTTCGTTTTGTTTCTGTTCTGGTTCTGTTCTAGTCAGTCTCTTAGTTGAAATTGCCTTTGGCTGTTTAGTACAAGAAAATCTATAATTATTTTTACTTTACCAAACTAACGAATGCATAACGAGTTGTTTTAAAAACATTTTATTAACAAATCCTCTAAAGTTTCAAGATTATGAACTCTTTGCTGTTTTAAAATCAATTTCACTTTAAGAAAAAAATCATCAAATATAGCACAAAGAGAAATAAATAATATTAAATAAAACTTTAAACCTAAAATTCAAGCAATATATTTTAATATTACTAAAGCCTAAAAGTATACTTAGATTTTTTTCATTTTTCCAACCTGAAACATATGCTAGTAAAATAGTAGTAATAATCTCTCTTCAAATATCACAAAAAAACTTTTACGTTTTTAAACTTTTTTCTTTCCGTAATTCAAAATAGTTTGACATGCATAAATGTTGACAGTTAAATTATTGCATAATGTTGTTATTAAGTTGTTAAACAAAAAAATGTTTACATTTTAATATATAGAGAAAAAAGAAACATCAACGTTTATAAAATTTATTAAAAACATGCTATAAACATTCAGCTCTTCTCCCTGTTCATTCCCTTTTCCCTTACTCTACTCAAATATTTACGTGAGTTTTGTGACATAAATAAATAATGAAATTGTTTTTTTTTTTTTTTAATTTCCTAGCAGGAATTTGACGTGTCAGTATTTTGATTCTATGGGTCTCGTGATAGTTGATTAACAATGTTTGTCATATTGTAAATTAATAATTATGTTTATGATTTTGATGTTATATATAAACAAATAATAAATATATAACAGTTGTACATCATTATTTGAATTTATGTATTTTTCAGTAAATATTTGCATTTGATTTTATTTTATACAAAAGTTTAATTAGTTATTTATTAAAGCCACAGAAAAAAATTTAAATATTTATGGGAAAATAAACACATATGACAAACAAATTAAAAGAGAATTTAAAGGATTTTTGCTAAATAATTAAAAGGAAATTAAGGAAATACTTTTATTATTAATTGTTGAATTTTTATTAAACTTTTAAGTTTGAATTCAATTCGTTTTCAAGAACATAACATGAACAGAACTAGAACAGAACTAGAACAGAACTAGAACAGAACTAGAACAGAACTAGAACAGAACTAGAACAGAACTACAACAGAACTACAACAGAACTAGAACAGAACTAGAACAGAACTAGAACAGAACTAGAACAGAACTAGAACAGAACTAGAACAGAACTAGAACAAAACCAGAACAGAACTAGAACAGAACTAGAACAGAACTAGAACAGAACTAGAACAGAACTAGAACAGAACTAGAACAGAACTAGAACAGAACTAGAACAGAACTAGAACAGAACTAGAACAGAACTAGAACAGAACTAGAACAGAACTAGAACAGAACTAGAACAGAACTAGAACAGAACTAGAACAGAACTAGAACAGAACTAGAACAGAACTAGAACAGAACTAGAACTAGAACAGAACTAGAACAGAACTAGAACAGAACTAGAACAGAACTAGAACAGAACTAGAACAGAACTAGAACAGAACTAGAACAGAACTAGAACAGAACTAGAACAGAACTAGAACAGAACTAGAACAGAACTAGAACAGAACTACAACAGAACTACAACAGAACTAGACAAGAACTAGAACAGAACAAGAACAGAACTAGAACAAAACTACAACAGAACTAGAACAGAACTAGAACAGAACTAGAACAGAACAAGACAGAACTAGAACAGAACTAGAACAGACTAGAACATAACTAGAACAGAACTAGAACAGAACTAGAACAGAACTAGAACAGAACTAGAACAGAACTAGAACAGAACTAGAACAGAACTAGAACAGAACTAGAACAGAACTAGAACCGAACTAGAACAGAACTAGAACAGAACTAGAACAGAACTAGAACAGAACTAGAACAGAAACTAGAACAGAACTAGAACAGAACTAGAACAGAACTAGAAACAGAACTAGAACAGAACTAGACAGAACTAGAACAGAACTAGAACAGAAGCTAGAACAGACTAGAACAGAACTAGAAACAGAACTAGAACGAACTAGAACAGAACTAGAACAGAACTAGAACAGAACTAGAACAGACTAGAACGAACTAGAACAGAACTAGAAACAGAACTAAAACAGAACTAGAACAGAACAGAACTAGAACAGAACTAGAACAGAACTAGAACAGAACTAGAACTAGAACAAACTAGAACAGAACTAGAACAGAACTAGAACAGAACTAGAACAGAACTAGACAGAATAGACAGAACTAGAACAGAACTGGAACAGAACTAGAAACATAACTAGAACAGAACTAGAACAGAACTAGAACATAACTAGAACAGAACTAGAACAGAACTAGAACAGAACTAGAACAGAACTAGAGCAGAACTAGAACAGAACTAGATCAGTTCTGGAACAGAACTAAAAAGAACAATTTTATCTCTGTTTTGATCATTCCTAATTCAGTTCCAATTCCATTTTAGGTTAATTTAATTCACTTATAAATTTACATAAAAACGAAAATGTATTTTGCTCTTTCAACTGAAAGAAAATTTAACACCCCTATCAAGCCACTGTGAAAAACATCGTATTTGATATTGATTTTAAAAATTGTATTTGATTAATTTATAATGAAATAAATAGCAAAAAAAAATGAGTTTCGCAAAAAAATAATAGAAACCCAGAAAAGAAAACGTTGAAAAGGAGACAATAAAAAAATGTAAAGTAAAACAAAGGGAACAAAACACACTTACATAGAGAAACCCCCTAGAAATCTAACACCCTCATGTCTAAAGATAAAATTTTATTGTTTAAATATGGCGCCCAGATTGATTACAAAGTATTTTTTCCAAAAAAAAATATGATTGAAAAATTACTAAGAAGCCAAAATTTTGTAATAAAAGCAATGAAATGCAAAAAAAGATATAAGACTCTAAACTTGTGCTTTGCTCTAATAAACTTAAACAAGGCAAGAAGAGTAATACTCTGCCCTCCACCCTTAACACTACCCTTAATAAATATCCATAAAAAAAACACATAATAATGACAAAAACAACAAGAAAAAAATAGGCTTACAAAATGACAACAACAAATTACGTTTGGTTATAGGATGTAAGAGGGAGGCAAGCAGCCTCTGTTAAGAAAAGAACAGAAAAAGTAACATGGCGCCTTTTTGTACTCATTACTAAAAACTCATACTCTTGCTCTAGTGTTTTAAGAAAAGAGGGAGGCCGATCGGAAGTATGAATATATGAGCTTGAGTTGTTATGTATGTGTGTGTGTGGGTGTTTACAAGTTGTTTTTGTAAGTTTAATAGTTTAAGATTTTACTACTACTGCTGTTCTTTAAAGCTTTTAAACTGTAACAACAACAGCAAAAACATAAGGCTAGAGTAAATATAATAATAAAATACCCAAGATTACGAGCTTAAAACGTAGACATTTTTTGGCAAGGAGCAACAAAAAGAAGAAATGATGGTATGAGGATATGTAACATATACATACATAAATAAAACATATACATAAATACATAAATATGTATGAGTTTGTTTTGTTTTGTCTTCTGTTTTAATAACTTTGTGTAGGCAGAATAATACAGTTACTATCACTACTACTAGTACTACTGTTATTAGCAGTAATAATTCAAAATGCCGGAAGCTTAACAGTATTCAAGAAAATAATAGCAGTAGAAGCGAAAGTTAAAAGAGTTAGGTTCTAGTTCTACTCCTATTTTAGTTAAATTCTAGTTCTTTTGTAGTTCTGTTCAAGTACTGTTCTAGTTCTTTTCCAGTTCTGTTCTAGTTCGAGTTCTGTTCTAGTTCTGTTCTCTTCTAGTTCTGTTCTAATTCTGTTTAGTTCTGTTCTAGTTCTGTTCTAGTTCTGTTCTAGTTCTGTTCTAGTTCTGTTCTAGTTCTGTTCTAGTTCTGTTCTAGTTCTGTTCTAGTTCTGTTCTAGTTCTGTTCTAGTTCTGTTCTAGTTCTGTTCTAGTTCTGTTCTAGTTCTGTTCTAGTTCTGTTCTAGTTCTGTTCTAGTTCTGTTCTAGTTCTGTTCTAGTTCTGTTCTAGTTGTTCTAGTTTGTTCTAGTTCTGTTCTAGTTCTGTTCTAGTTCTGTTCTAGTTCTAGTTCTGTTCTGTTCTGTTCTGTTCTAGTTCTGTTCTAGTTCTGTTCTAGTTCTGTTCTAGTTCTGTTCTAGTTCTGTTCTAGTTCTGTTCTAGTTCTGTTCTAGTTCTGTTCTAGTTCTGTTCTAGTTCTGTTCTAGTTCTGTTCTGTTGTTCTAGTTGTTCTAGTTCTGTTCTAGTTCTGTTCTAGTTCTGTTCTAGTTCTGTTCTAGTTCTGTTCTAGTTCTGTTCTAGTTCTGTTCTATCTGTTCTAGTTCTGTTCTAGTTCTGTTCTAGTTCTGTTCTAGTTCTGTTCTAGTTCTGTTCTAGTTCTGTTCTAGTTCTGTTCTAGTTCTGTTCTAGTTCTGTTCTAGTTCTGTTCTAGTTCTGTTCTAGTTCTGTTCTAGTTCTGTTCTAGTCTGTTCTAGTTCTGTTCTAGTTCTATTCTAGTTCTGTTCTAGTTCTGTTCTAGTTCTAGTTCTAGTCTAGTTCAGTTATGTTCTCGTTCTGTTCTAGTTCTGTTCTAGTTCTGTCTAGTTCTGTTCTAGTTCTGTTCTTGTTCTGTCTTGTTCTGTTCTAGTTCTGTTCTAGTTCTGTTCTAGTTCTGTTCTAGTTCTGTTCTAGTTCTGTTCTAGTTCTATTCTAGTTCTGTTCTGTTCTAGTTCGTTCTAGTTCTGTTCTAGTTCTGTTCTAGTTCTGTTCTAGTTCTGTTCTAGGTCTGTTCTAGTTCTGTTCTAGTTTCTGTTCTAGTTCTGTTCTAGTTCTGTTCTAGTTCTGTTCTAGTTCTGTTCTTGTTCGGTTCTAGTTCTGTTCTAGTTCTGTTCTAGTTCTGTTCTAGTTCTGTTCTAGTTCTGTTTCTAGTTCTGTTCTAGTTCTTTCTAGTTCTGTTCTAGTTCTGGTCTAGTTCTGTTCTAGTTCTGTTCTAGTTCTGTTCTAGTTCTGTTCTAGTTCTGTTCTAGTTCTGTTCTAGTTCTGTTCTAGTTCTGTTCTAGTTCTGTTCTAGTTCTGTTCTAGTTCTGTTCTGGTTCTGTTCTGTTCTTGTTCTAGTTCTGTTCTAGTTCTGTTCTAGTTCTGTTCTAGTTCTGTTCTAGTTCTGTTCTAGTTCTGTTCTAGTTCTGTTCTAGTTCTGTTCTAGTTAAGTTCTAGTTCTGTTCTAGTTCTGTTCTTATTCTGTTCTAGTTCTGTTCTAGTTCTGTTCTAGCTCTCTTCTAGTTCTGTTTTAGTTCTGTCTAGTTCTGTTCTAGTTCTGTTCTAGTTCTGTTCTAGTTCTGTTCTAGTTCTGTTCTAGTTCTGTTCTAGTTCTGTTCTAGTTCTGTTCTAGTTCTGTTCTAGTTCTGTTCTAGTTCTGTTCTAGTTCTGTTCTAGTTATGCTCTAGTTCTGTTCTAGTTTCTGTTGTAGTTCTGTTCTAGTTCTGTTCTTGTTCTAGTTCTGTTATAGTTCTGTTCTAGTTCTGTTCTAGTTCTGTTCTAGTTCTGTTCTAGTTCTGTTCTAGTTCTGTTCTAGTTCTGTTCTAGTTCTAGTTCTGTTCTAGTTCTGTTCTAGTTCTGTTCTAGTTCTAGTTCTGTTCTAGTTCTGTTCTAGTCGTTCTAGTTCTGTTCTAGTTCTGTTCTAGTTCTGTTCTAGTTCTGTTCTAGTTCTAGTTCTAGTTCTAGTTCTGTTCTAGTTCTGTTCTAGTTGTTCTAGTTCTGTTCTAGTCTGTTCTGTTCTGTCTAGTCTGTTCTAGTTCTGTTCTAGTTATGTTCTACTTCTGTTCTAGTTCTGTTTTAGTTATCTTCTAGTTCTGTTCTAATTTTGTTCCCCCCCTTCTCTTTTTCATAAATACATTTAGATTCTGTAGTAATAAATTTTATTACCTTTAATCTTAAGCAGAAATCTCCATAAAAATCTGTTTGAAATATAATGTAAATTTATTCCATAATTTTGCATAATGCCTTCAGAAGCCTAGACACAAATAAAACGCTTAAATAGCATTACTGTTAATAGCGATTACTGCTACTCTCGCGTTGTATTATTGTTGTTATAACAATACCAGTAAAGGGAAAGAGGGGGAGTGGGAATACAAGTCCTTTGCTGTTAAGTAAATCTGTGTATAAATTGTTGTTGTTGTTTACTTAACAAATAACAATATTGGCAAGAACAAGCACATGCATGCAAAGACAAGCACCCACAGATATTCTCATGGAATAAATGAATATTGTTGAATGAAAACAACTATAGATTTAACATCCTTTAACAATGTTACTTAATTTACAGTGACTGGACAGTTTAAAGGGGACAAATATATAAATAAACAAAAAACGTGACTTCTTTTTTGAAAAATTAAAGAATATATTTTTGAAAATCATTAAAGTAGGGAAAAATAAGTATTAAAATTTATAATATTCGGTCTAGTTTAAATTGTGCTCACCCTATTTTTCTAACCATCTTATTGCTATAAAGACATAAGACTGGTAAATAGAACAAAAAGGAAAAAAAAAATACAATAAATGATTGAAATTCTTTACTAAATATGATAAAATAAGTATTGTAATTCCATTTTTTTCCAAACAACAAGACAGAGGAGCTATTACAAAATGATATTGATGATGATGTAGCTATTTATTATAAATATAGAAAAATATATATAAATTTAACTATATAGTAAATATCTTATGTCTATAGACATTGTAATATGGCACGCGTTTGTTATATTAGATTAAATATTTGTTTATTAGATATTTCTGCTTTTTCGATATTTTTTGTCATTTTTTTAATTGGATAAAATGACATTGGTTATTAAGGGATACAATTACAAAGGAATTTTACTCCCCCAAGAATATTAAGTCATAATTTAATTTGGAAAATGGTAAAGAAAAAGAATTATAGAAATTAGAGCATTAGTATAAAATTGCGAAATATATATTTATATTTTAAAAGGAATTATGTATTTAAAGGCCTTATTACTCTCATCACTTATTTATTGCTCATCTAGCAACTTCTTTCTCTTTCTTTAAACATATTTAGTAAACTTCGTATTTTTAACAAAAGTCATTCAATTTTTATTTTACTATAAATTTCTTTATACATAGTTCCATGAATTCCTACCTTTACTGAATGCTTTCTCTATTGCTTTTATTATAATATTGTAATCAACTTTTATTTTCAATATAAATTTTCTTTAAAAATTCTATATCATTAAAATTGCACACACATTCAAATAACCATTTTTTTATTATAAACATTTTATGTTACTCCTTAAAGTATGCTACAGAAATTTTATACAATTTATAAGAGTGTTTCACAGGGATGGAAAATGTAGGAAATTGGAACAGAACCAGAACAAAACTAGAACAGAACTAGAACAGAACTTGAACAGAACTAGAACAGAACTAGAACAGAACTAGAACAGAACTAGAACAGAACTAGAACAGAACTAGAACAGAACTAGAACAGAACTAGAACAGAACTAGAACAGAACTAGAACAGAACTAGAACAGAACTAGAACAGAACTAGAACAGAACTAGAACAGAACTAGAACAGAACTAGAACAAAACTAGAACAGAACTAGAACAGAACTAGAACAGAACTAGAACTAGAACAGAACTAGAACAGAACTAGAACTAGAACAGAACTAGAACAGAACTAGAACAGAGCTAGAACAGAACTAGAACAGAACTAGAACAGAATCAGAACAGAATTAGAACAGAACTTGAACAGAACTAGAACAGAACTAGAACAGAACTAGAACAGAACTAGAACAGAACTAGAACAGAACTAGAACATAACTATAACAGAACTAGAACAGAACTAGAACAGAACTAGAACAGAACAAGAACAGAACTAGAACAGAACTAGAACAGAACTAGAACAGAACTAGAACAGAACTAGAACAGAACTAGAACAGAACTAGAACAGAACTAGAACAGAACTAGAACAGAACTAGAATAGAACTAGAACAGAACTAGAATAGAACAGAACTAGAACAGAACTAGAATAGAACAGAACTAGAACAGAACTAGAACAGAACTAGAACAGAACTAGAACAGAACTAGAACAGAACTAGAACAGAACTAGAACAGAACTAGAACAGAACTAGAACCGAACTAGAACAGAACTAGAACAAAACTAGAACAGAACTAGAACAGAACTAGAACATAACTAGAACATAACTAGAACAGAATTAGAACAGAATTAGAACAGAATTAGAACAGAACTAGAACAGAACTAGAACAGAACTAGAACAGAACTAGAACAGAACTAGAACAGAGCTAGAACAGAACTAGAACAGAACTAGAACAGAACTAGAACAGAACTAGAACAGAACTAGAACAGAACTAGAACAGAACTAGAACAGAACTAGAACAGAACTAGAACAGAACTAGAACAGAACAGAACTAGAACAGAACTAGAACAGAACTAGAACAGAACTAGAAGAGAACTAGAACAGAACTAGAACAGAACTAGAACAGAACTAGAACAGAACTAGAACAGAACTAGAACAGAACTAGAACAGAACTAGAACAGAACTAGAATAGAACTAGAATAGAACTAGAACAGAACTAGAACAGATCTAGAACAGAACTAGAACAGAACTAGAACAGAACTAGAACAGAACTAGAACAGAACTAGAACAGAACTAGAACATAACTATAACAGAACTAGAACAGAACTAGAACTAGAACAGAACTAGAACAGAACTAGAATAGAACTAGAACAGAACTAGAATAGAACAGAACTAGAACAGAACTAGAACAGAACTAGAACAGAACTAGAACAGAACTAGAACAGAACTAGAACAGAACTAGAACAGAACTAGAACAGAACTAGAACAGAACTAGAACAGAACTAGAACAGAACTAGAATAGAACTAGAACTAGAACAGAACTAGAACAGAACTAGAACAGACTAGAACAGAACTAGAACAGAACTAGAAAGAACTAGAACAGAACTAGAACAGAACTAGAACAGAACTAGAACAGAACTAGAACAGAACTAGAACAGAACTAGAACAGAACTAGAACAGAACTAGAACAGAACTAGAACAGAACTAGAACAGACTAGAACTAGAACATAAATAGAACAGAACTAGAACAGACTTAGAACAGAACTTAGAACAGAACTAGAAACAGAACTAGAACAGAACTAGAACAGAACTAGAACAGAACTAGAACAGAACTAGAACAGAACTAGAACAGAACTAGAACAGAACTAGAACAGAATAGAACTAGAACAGAACTAGAACAGAACTAGAACAGAACTAGAACAGAACTAGAACAGAACTAGAACAGAACTAGAACAGAACAGAACAGAACTAGAACTAGAACAGAACTAGAACAGAACTAGAACAGAACTAGAAGAGAACTAGAACAGAACTAGAACAGAACTAGAACAGAACTAGAACAGAACTAGAACAGAACTAGAACAGAACTAGAACAGAACTAGAATAGAACTAGAATAGAACTAGAACAGAACTAGAACAGATCTAGAACAGAACTAGAAGAGAACTAGAAACAGAACTAGAACAGAAACTAGAACAGAACTAGAACAGAACTAGAACAGAACTAGAATAGAACTAGAATAGAACTAGAACAGAACTAGAACAGATCTAGAACAGAACTAGAACAGAACTAGAACAGAACTAGAAACAGAACTAGAAACAGAACTAGAACAGAACAGAACTAGAACAGAACTAGAACAGAACTAGAACAGAACTAGAACAGAACTAGAACAGAACTAGAATAGAACTAGAATAGAACTAGAACAGAACTAGAACAGATCTAGAACAGAACTAGAACAGAACTAGAACAGAACTAGAACAGAACTAGAACAGAACTAGAACAGAACTAGAACAGAACTAGAACAGAACTAGAACAGAACTAGAACAGAACTAGAACAGAACTAGAACAGAACTAGAACAGAACTAGAACAGAACTAGAACAGAACTAGAACAGAACTAGAACACAACTAGAACAGAACTAGAACAGAACTAGAACAGAACTGGAACAGGAGTGGAATAGAACTAGAATAGAACTAGAACAGAACTAGAACATAACTAGAACAGAACTAGAACAGAACTAGAATAGAACTAGAATAGAACTAGAACAGAACTAGAACAGATCTAGAACAGAACTAGAACAGAACTAGAACAGAACTAGAACAGAACTAGAACAGAACTAGAACAGAACTAGAACAGAACTAGAACAGAACTAGAACAGAACAGACTAGAACAGAACTAGAATAGAACTAGAACAGAACTAGAACAGAACTAGAACAGAACTAGAACAGAACTAGAACAGAACTAGAACAGACTAGAACAGAACTAGAACAGAACTAGAACAGAACTAGAACAAAACTAGAACAGAACTAGAACAGAACTAGAACAGAACTAGAACTAGAACAGAACTAGAACAGAACTAGAACTAGAACAGAACTAGAACAGAACTAGAACAGAGCTAGAACAGAACTAGAACAGAACTAGAACAGAATCAGAACAGAATTAGAACAGAACTTGAACAGAACTAGAACAGAACTAGAACAGAACTAGAACAGAACTAGAACAGAACTAGAACAGAACTAGAACATAACTATAACAGAACTAGAACAGAACTAGAACAGAACTAGAACAGAACAAGAACAGAACTAGAACAGAACTAGAACAGAACTAGAACAGAACTAGAACAGAACTAGAACAGAACTAGAACAGAACTAGAACAGAACTAGAACAGAACTAGAACAGAACTAGACAGAACTAGAACAGAACTAGAACACAACTAGAACAGAACTAGAACAGAACTAGAACAGAACTGGAACAGGAGTGGAATAGAACTAGAATAGAACTAGAACAGAACTAGAGCTGAACTAGAAGAGAACCAGAACAGAATAATATCTGAAGCTTTGGATTATCCATCTCTGGTTATTAACACTTTAAATTTATATTCAATTGCTTTCAAAAGTATGTATGTCTGCCAGCCGTATTACAAAAGGCAAAAACTTGTGAAATCAACTTGTGTTTTTTAATTGTTAATTTGCAAAAAAAAAAAACGCCAACTTAATTCCACTCTAAAAACGTACATAAACCTATACACACGCACACACAATACGAGTAAATATTTTTACAAAAGCCAACTCACTTTCTCTCACTCCTATAAGTATACTTTACAAATTGTTGATAAACAAAAATTTGTTTTGCTGCTGTTGTGTTAAATTTTTATTTAAGTTTCTAGTTGTAATTTCAAAATACCTTTATAGTTTTGAGAGAGAAAAAAAAAGATTTTTTTTTGTTGTTTTAATGGTTAAGTTGGAAATGTTGTGCTGGAATTAATTAAACACAACTTTTTTTTATTCACAACAAACAGGTTTCTCACCTGTGATTATTTGTAGTCATTGTAGGGGATTTTCTCGACATATAAGTGGTAGTAGTGAGTAATTTAAAAAAAAAAACAATTTAAAAGGTATTTTACATATTATATTAACTTTATTTGCATATATATTGTATTATTTCCTTTATTATTCCCCCATTTAGTAAGCTGTAGTTTACGAGGACATATTTTGTTAGTATGAGTTTCATACGTGTAAATACAATTACCCAGCAGTTTATAAAGTAGTAGGTGTATCCCCTTTAGACAGTAATCAGTAGAGAGAGAGGGCAATTAATTCAAGAGAATTTGTTTACTCTTTGCATTGCAGTGAAGCAATTGTCACGATTTAAGTATCTCTTCATACTATGAGAATCAATCGCCACCTTAGTGTATCCAAGTAATCTAAACCAGAGATACAAGCCGAGACGGCTCTAACCGGCGGCTGGCCGCCGGTAATATTTTGCAAGCCGCGCCGCCGCTGACTTCTTTCGGCTCAAAAGCTAAGCCGGCTTAAACGAAGCCGCTGATAAAGATTGGAATCGCACATGTATTTCAGAAAATAATTTCACCAATTTGAACGGAGTTGCCACTATTTTAAATTCTTATGGCAAATTGAAAAGAGTTACCACACAATATTGTGCTAATATTAAAATAGTGAAAACTACTATAAATGTCCATTTTCTGCAGAAAATCCTTATATAGAGACAGGTTTCTATATAACAGACTATTATACAGAGATTTTTCAACATAATAAACGCTTATAAGGTCAATTTCTGAAGAAAAAGATTATTAGACCCGACAACTTAGAGCCGACGAAAGTCAATCTATCGCCACTAGAGTGTCTCCAAGTAGTCTGAAAAGTAAACACTTTAAAGTAGACTTAACCCATACAAAGTCTGTGATGTAGTTCTACAGTATTCAAAGGGAAAATAGAATTCATTACAAAATTCAAGAGTAACTCCGAATATCTCGAATCATTAGTTCAAGTTAACAACCTCCGAACTGCCGGTTAATGTGAATACAATTACACTTTTGCGTGTAGCACATACATACATACATACAAAACCCATTAAGTTATGTGAACACTAATTTACAGACACATATAAGTGTGCGTTGGTTATATGTAGACATTATAACTATTTAAGTAATTTTATTGCCCAATGTCTTCTTTCAAAAGTTGAGCCATTAAGGAATCAGTTCTTTTCTTAAAAGAATAAGAAAATTTCTTTATAAGTTTCCAATCTACAAAGATTTTGAAATGGGAATCTCTCTGAAGATAAAAATGTTAACTTTCGACGTAATTTTCATTCATAGAACTACAACTTCTATGGGCTCTACACCTCCGAGTAGTCGGTAGACAATGCTCTTTGATTTAGGGAGTTAAGTGTTATAGAATATGATAATTTGTGGGAGTTAAACGCTCTAAAATATGATCATTTCTGACAAAGACAATTACAGCTTAAATTGAACATTTTTGAATGCCTAATAAGAATTTGCCTGTTGGGTCCAAATTTGGGAAGTTAAACATCGATCTCTTCAACTCTAACGGTACAGTTTTACGAATAAAATCGTTTATGGATCGAAATAAAAGATATATACTTGGCTGATCATTGATTTCAGTAAAATGAGAACTTCCGAATACCCGTAAGAGAGCTCCAAACCCAGTAGGTACTTTGATGAAGCACGTTCTCAGTCTACATAAGAGTTTCAAACACTATTACGATCACTGGCCCAGGAAATTTCCAGGATGCGTTTAGTCTTTATCAGATTGTTTAGTAACTGCGTCACGGCCGCGAGAAACATCCAAGAGCTAAATCTCCAGACTTTGATGGAGCACGATCACAGTTTACGTAAGCGAATCGAAAACTATTACTAACACTTGTTCAGGAAATTTTCACAATGAGCTTGAGCCTTCATCAGATTGTCAAATAACTGCAATACGGCCGAGAACAATATCAAAGAGCAAAATCTGTAGACTTTCATCAACGTAAAAGTTCTTGCATCTCTCAAGGTTTTCACCACACCTTCTATACAATTCATTCCCCAACTTAGAATAATTTCGATGCTGTTGTCGAGACAACAAGTGTATTAAATACAGGATTGATGTAATATAGTGGTTTGAAAGGTGATGGATGTCACGTATGTGTCATACTAGTGATGCCATTGAATTTTCCTTCACTGTCCGTGTATGTTCAGGTTTTATTCTGTTCATACCAGATTTACCAGTATGTTCTCTATGAGTAAGAACAAGTTCTCGGCTTATTTGATGGATTCGTATTTCGGTCTACCGATTACGTCTCTAGGTGCTGTTCCCTACTCAACAGGCGTCATCCCATCTGTAGGAAGTGATGTTTTTGCATTTCGGAAGTTAAGCAACGAGGCAGAGCAATGGTCAGTGATTAGATAGCCTCAAGTACTTGAGTCAAATTGCTTGTACAAGGACCGGCAGAACCATGTACGAAAATTGCGTGTGAGATGCACAAAGGTGCGGTGGTGAGTCGTCGAATAAAATGATCAACGTGAACTGTTTAGTCAACATGGTGGAGTATCCAACTGTTTGATGTTAAAGTTGGGATGACTCCTACGGTGACATCCCAGGAGAAACTGTTTAGTCAACATGACAATAGTATTCCTTGACTAGGAAAACCTTCGTTTAATCGTGCAAATGATGTTCGGAGGTAACTTGCAAGTAGCCCGTTACAGTCCTTAGTGCAGCTTTTTGGCAGCTTTGAATGTTTCCCTACTTTGTATCACTGAGCGAAGGTGGCCACACTGGATCGTTTACATGTAGCTAACAAGGTTTCTTTATCCATACCCCAAGTGCTATCGGTTAGCGCTTTGAGGGCGTTGTTTCATTCTACTTCACATTTTGTGGGCGTGGTTGTATTAGCATGAGCTTAGGAAGTAAATAGGCTGTAAAATTTGTCCCTCAAGATGTTTGGATAATGCACGATCGGAAATTGATTTGCATCGACCACCTAGATTAGGTGACAATTTATTATTCTCGGGAAAGTATAAAAGTCTTGTAGCCTTAAAGAGAAAACTACTCTCAGATTGCTTAGATAGGTGAGGAAGAGAACTTTGCATGTGAAATGATCAGTACGATCAGTTGCGAAACATTTGAAAATATCATCGATATCGAGTTAATCTCACTCACACTAAAAGGGACTTTCATTTTAGAGTTACACGTTCACTGAGCTTTAAGCTTTAAAACTAAATTCTTTGTCATAGATTGATACTGATCTTTCCATCCGTTTCATACCGATCGATGAAGGTGGCTTGAAAATACCAGGGTCATTGTTATCTTGCTTTCTTAATGATCTCCTTACGGAGATCGATCGTTGATCGATTCTCGATGAAATGGTATTTGTGATCTCGAGATAAACTCTCTTTTAATGACAAGGATCATTCATTATAGATATAAACGTTCTTTATTATTTGAGCTTTAAACGATTGAGAGTTTAGTGAACTCAAACTGAATCAATTGTCATAGATTGGTGATGATCTTCTCATCCGGATCAATATGATCGATGATAGTCGTTTGAAGATACCTGTTTTGGTTTAATTGATTTCTTTAACTTCTTATATAATGAAGAGGTCTCATCATTTGCAGATCTTGCTCTCTTAATGAACACATTACGAGGATTTTTAAGAGGCTCTTTGACATCACCGATGAATATCTCTGATCACTAGCAGATCAGTGATATTCATCGGTTCGAAGGCCAATGGCAGAAAGTATACCGCAGTTCTTCATCCTGGCAGTTTCAACATCATTGTAATAGTTTTCTTTAGGAGAAATGAGATCAGCCGTAATAAGCTTTAAAGCTCTGAGTAATACTTTTCTTTCCATTCCTTTAAACCCATACTGTTTAGTAGCACAAACAAATCCCCTACCATTTCCATTTAGTCCTTTAGTACAAAAACCACAATTTCTATAGTTTTTTACGCATTTAACGGTAGTAATTATTTGTAAGTATTTACACAGCCAGAAGAAGAACAAAAACAACTACAATAAAAAGCAAACGAAAAAAAAACAACCAACTATAACTCTCAATTGTTTTTTTCTACTTGAAGTAATTGCAAATATTTGTTAAGTAATTTGATTTGATTTCTACTTTCTTTATTTGCATTTTTAGTTCAATTTTCCAGCAAATAATAGAGTCTAGAGAAGATTTCCTTTTGATTGTTTTTCCACTTTTCTTTTCTTTTATATTTTCTTTCACTATCGTAAGCAAATAGGTTCAATTAAAATGATGTAATATATAAATGATATTGCGGAAAAATGCAATAAGTAGAATAAGGAAAATGTATTTGGGGAATAAGCAGGATTAAAGGAAATTAGGTTGTTGAATCCTCCAACAAGAAGAAAAACTTATGTTGAAAGCTTTTTTATTTCAATATTATGAAAGCGAAAGTCAAGTTTATGAAAAGAATTTAAAGAAAATTGTTTTAAATTTAATATAGAAATTTAACTATTTCACTTATTGGAAAGAGCTTTTTTACCAAAAAGCTTTTTACTAACTTTTTTTAGCAAAAAGCTTTATATTAAAAAGCATTCTATCGAAATGTCTTTATCTAAAAGCTTTCTGTTGAAAAAATATTTATTAAAAATCGTTCTTTTGAAAAGCTTTCTATTAAGCTATAAGCTTTTTATAAAAAAAAACTTTTTTTGAAAAGCTTTTTATCAAAAAAATTTCTATTGAAAAGTTTTTTATCAGAAAACATTCTATGAAAAAGCTTTTTATCAAAACAATCTTTCTATCGAAACTCCGTTTATCAAAAAACTTTCTATAGCAAAAGCTTTCGACCAAAAAAGCTCTATCAAAAAAGTATTTTATCAAAAATTTTGTCATGAAAAAAATTACTATCAAAAAGCTTTTCATCCAAAAAATGTATACCAAAAAACATTTTATTTAAAAAGCTTTCTATCAAAATAATATTCTATCGAAAAGTTTTTTTAAAAGATGTTTTTAAAAAAGCTTCTTTTGAAAGAAATATAAGATAATTTACTAACAAAAAGCTTTTTTATGATTTTTTATCGAAAATCTTTTCAATAAATAGGCTTTCTATCAAAAGCTTTGTTTAAAATATATTTCTATCGAAACGATTTGTCTCAAAAGGGCTTTCTAGCTTTCTATGAGAAAGCTTTGTATCAAAAAACTTTGAACCAAAAAAGTCCGTATCAAATAAACTTTCTATTTAAGAGTTTTTTATCAAAGAGCTTTTGATCTAAAAGCTTTCTATTTAAAAAATTTTCAAAAAGCTATGTGCTATAATAGACTTTCTATGAAAAGCTTTTTATTTTAAGCTTTCTTTTTTAATTTTTTTTACGAAAAGCTTTGTTATTTTATATCAAAATGCTTTTTATAAAAACATTTTTGTATATCGAAGAATATTTTAATAAAAAATCGTCCTTTCGAAAAACTTTCAATAATAAAAGCTTGCTTTGTATCGAGAAGCATTGTTTTTGAAAAAAGGTTTTTATCGGAAAGTTTTGTATCAAAAAAGCTTCTTATCGATAACACTTTTATCAACGATTTTTATACTTAGTTCTTCAAAAGCTTTTTAATTTTATCAAGAAAGCTTTTCGATAGAAAGCTCAAAAAAATTTTTCTTTAAAAGCTTTGTTTTCTTTAAAAGCTTTGCTTTAAAAAAAACAATCAAACTTTCAAACAAAAAAAGCTTTCTTTAAAAAAATTATTTCATCCGAAGTTTTTGTATTAAAAAAAGCTTTTTATCGATAAGATTTTTATCAATCCGACTTTCTAACGAAAAGTATTTTTGCAAAAACGTTTGAAACGCTTTATATCTATCGAAAAGCTTTTTTATAAGGATTATATTCTATCGATAAGCTTTTTTTCAAAGCTTTCCTTCCAAAAATATTTTATTAGAAAAATTACTACGAAAAGCTTTCTATCGAAAATAATTTTAACGAAAGCAATCATTACAAAAAAGCTTTTAAAGAGAAAAGTTTTGTATGAAAAAAGCTTTATGTTAAAATGACCTTGTAAAAACTTTTTTCGGAAAGCTTTTTATAAAAAAAGTTTTTTCTCAGAAAGTTGTTCTATGAAAAAGCTTTTTTAAGCTTTTTTCTAAAAGCTCATTAATTCAAAAGCTTTGTATCAAAAAAGTTTGTAAAAACTTTTATCCAAAAGCTTTTTATAAAAAGGTTTTTAAACAAAAAATTTTTTTATTAAAAAGCTTTTTTAAGTTTTTTTCTATAAGCTAATTTATTTAAAAGCTTTGTATCAAAAAAGTTTGTGAAAACTTTTAAAGAAAAGCTTTTTATAAAAAAGCTTTTTATCGAAAAGTTTTTCCATTAAAAAGCTTTTTATCTAAAATTGTTTCCCTTAAAAAGCTTTTTTTAAGTTTCTTTCAAAAAGCTCATTTTTTTCAAAAGCTTTGTATCAAAAAAATTTTATTAATTTAAAATTCTACTTAAATTTTGAAAATTATCATCGAAAAATTAAAAAAAGAAATAGTTTTTTAAAATTGAAAAGAACTTTAACAAATATATTAAAAATTAATAATTAAAACCAAAAATATTCTAATTATTTATATTATAGAAAGTAAATTGTTTTTCATATTTACCGATACATTTTGGAAATTCAAGTTGTTTTGAAAACTTCCCGTTGCCACAAAATTAGTTAAGAAGGAAATGAAGCTTTGAGAATGAGTTAGAGTATTATAATCCTAAATACAACGTTACCAAATGACCTGTGATCCGTTAAGTAATTGATGAATTAGTAGATGATGGTAAGATAGATATCCTTTATTTTTAGACAACAGTTTTTTATACTTAGTATTGGTTACTTTATTATGTTATTTATTATAAAATAAATTATGTATTAAACACTATAAATATTGAATAAAAAAATTTGATTATTGATTTTCAACAAAAAAAACATAAAAAAATTCATCTCATAAAAAGTATAATTCAAAGCAAATTCTTTATTTGTTTATTTTACTACTTTGTCATATAATTCGTCATAAATATAAAACCATTGTCAATGTTAATAATTTTCACCTTCAATAATTTATATTTTTCTTTTTTTACAATATTTTAGTTATATGGATACTTTGACTTAACAAACACTCTTACAAACGTTAATGACGTTGCCACCGCCGCCGTCGTCGTATTTATTATAAAATCCCTATATAGCTTTTTCATTTACACGCCCACATACTTAAAAAGTCATACAACATATAGGAAAATAACAAGAAAATCATATGAATGGGGTAAAAGAACAGAAATTATAATCTTTTAACAGAAAAAAATCACAGCCTAAAAGTAGGCAAACAAAAAAAATATATATAATACACAAACAAAACAAAGAGTAAAGGTTGTACAAGTTAATAAAAATATTTATTTTATTATTTTATTAATAAAAAGCTTTCTACACAAGCTTTTAGGTTGCTGTTCTAGTTTGTCAGTAGGTCGATTAGATTACCACAGAAACTCTCTAATATGCTCCATTTGAGCTAACTAAATAAGCTTTTAATCAAAAAAGCTTTACATCGAAAAGTTTTGCATCGAAAAGTATTCTGTAAAAGAAAGCTTTGTATTAAAAAGCTTTTTATATTAAGGAAAGCTTTGTATTAAAAAGCTTTTTATATTAAGGAAAGCTTTGTATTAAAAAGCTCTTTATATTAAGGAAAGCTTTTTCCTAAAAAGCTTTTTAGGAAAGCTTTGTATTAAAAAGCTCTTTATATTAAGGAAAGCTTTTTCCTAAAAAGCTTTTTCTTAAAAAGCTTTCTATAGAGCAAAAGAAAAAAAAAGAAAATTTTCGAACTCATTTTATAAATAAGGCTTTTTATAGAAAAGCTTAGTATGCCAAGAAGAGTTTTTTTTTTTGTTTTTTATTCTCAAAAAAAGTTTTCCATCAAGCTTTTTATGAAAATAGCTTTCTATAGAAATGCTTTATATCCAAGAAGCTTTATATTAAAAAGAACTTCCAATAAAAAAGCTTTAGACTAAAACTTAAAAAATTAACTTTTAAGTGAAAAGCTTTCTCTGGAAAAGCCTTTTATAAAGCTTTTTATTAAAAAAGCATTTTGTCGAACACATTTTATAAATAAAGCTTTTTATCGAAAAGTTTAGCTTTAAAAGCTTTTTTCTAGTTTATTTAAAAAGGCTTCTATAGAGCTATTTATGAAAATAACAAATCAAACTAAATTTTCTAAATAAAGCTTTCTAATGAAATGCTTTGTAACCAAAGAGCTTTGTATTTAAAAAAATCGAATAAGAAAAGCTCAATATATAAACTTAAAAAACAGCTTTTTATTAAAAAGCTTTCTCTAGAAAAACCATTTTATAAAGCTTTTTAATAAAAAAGCCTTTTTATAAAGCTTTTTAATAAAAAAGCCTTTTTATAAAGCTTTTTAATAAAAAAAAACATCTTATCGAACAAACAATAAAGCTTTTTATCAATAAGTTTTGTGTCAAAAAAAAAAAAAAACTTTTCTGTATTTTATAAAAAAGCTTTCTTTAGAGCTTTTTCTGAAATACCATTCTTTCAGAACCCTTTAACAAAATACATTTTCAAAATAAAGCTTTCTATTGAAAAACTTTGTATGCAAAAAGATTTCTATGCACAAAATTCTAACAAAAAAGCTTTAAACAAAAAAAACTTTTTATAACAAAAAAGGTTTCTTAAAGTTTTATCAAACAAAACTTTGAATAGAAAAACTGTTTGTTGAAGCTTTATATTAAAAATTTCTGAATTAAAGCTTTATATAAAAAAACTTTTAAAATAAAAGCTTTATATAAAAAAGCTTCTTATATAAAAAGCTTATTAAATATAAATAGTATATAAAAAAGCTTGCTAAATAAAAGCTTTACATAAAAAGCTTTCAAAATCAAAGCTTTATATAAAAAATCTTTCTAAATAAAAGTTTTATAAAAAAGCTTTATATAAAAATAATTTCTATATAAAAGCTTTATAAAATAAGCTTTATAATAAAGCTTTCCAAATAAAGGCTTTATACAAAAAAGTTTTATAAATAAAAGCTTTATGCAAAAAAGCTTTATATAAAAACGCTTTCTATAGCTTTCTTTGGAAAAGCTTTCTATAGCTTTCTTTAGAAAAGCTCTACATAAGGAAGCTTTCCACACAAAAGTTTTATATAAAAATGCCTTTATTAGAAAAACTTTATATGGAAAGGCTTATTTTGAAAATCATTTCTAAAAAAGCTTTGTAACAAAAAGAGTTACATAAAAAGCTTTTCTATAGAAGTTCTTTTTTAGAAACTAATTAATAAAAATTATTTTTATTAAAATAGCATTTTATCGATGGATTTTTTAAAAATAACATTTTTAAACTAAAGCTTTCTGTCGATAAGCTTTGTTTCCTTAAAACTTTCTATAAAAGTAAGGTTTTCACCTTTTTATCAAAAAGCTTTCTAGTGAAAAACATAACATTAAATAACTTCTTATTCAAAATTTGCCCAGAGAGAAAGCTCTATTTAAAAAACTTATGTCGAAAAGCTTTTTTATTAAAAGAGCTTTCTACCGAAATCCTTTTTAATAGTAAAATATTTCTACTGAAAAAGAATTTATTACAAAAGCTTTCTATTATTTTAAGATTGTAACGAACAACTTTTGTATCGATAAGATTTCTAATAAAGAATATTAAAAGTATTTTGTATAAAAAAGCCTTCTACTATTATTTATTAAAAAAGTTTTTTAAAGAACAGATTATTTTCGACATTTTCTGTTCAAAAAATTATATTTATTAGAAAAAGTTTTCTATAGAAGAAGCTTTCTACTGAAACAGTTTTGATTATAAATGTTTTCTATCGAGCTTTTAAGCAATATAGGACTTTCAAAAGGCTTCTTATCAAACACATTAAAAACATGGTAACTGTTGAAATGCTTTGTGTATAAAAAGCTTTCTATTGAAAAAAAGAGCTTTTATCAAAAACCCGTTTAAATAAGAAGATTTATTTAAAAAACTATATGAAAAACAATTTGTTTCAAAACTGATTTTTTTGAAAAGCATATTAAAAAAGCTTTTTATCAAAAAGCTTTATATCGTAAAATTGTATAAAATCTTAAATTTTACTGTTTCAATGAATTTTCTTTTTTTATTTTTTTTTATTAAATTTTAAGCCTTTTATCAAACAAACAAAATCTCTTTAAGAACATTAAGTTTTCCTTTAGATTGAACTCAAACATTCCATGAATTTAAATTATTTAAATTAAAAAAACAAAAATTCATAATCTTATTGCATGCTTAAACAAATTATAACAATTTTCTACTGTAGTGTAGTTGTTGTTGTGGTTGTTATTATTACAATTATTGCCTTTAATGATTTTTCTAAGAAAAAAAAAACAATTGCAGCTTTTTTAATATTAAAGAAAATTAAGCATACTTTTAGGCAGGCAAGCTTAAATCTATTAGATTTTAAATTAGCGGCACGACAGAGAAGGTTTCAAAATAAATTTTAAGAGTGAAAGAGATTTTTAAAGGAAATTTCTTTCAAGACCTAGTTTTTTTTACAGTGTAGGGTATAATCTTTAATATGCTTGTTGGTTTAATTTTGTTGTATTTGAATAACTAGGTCTGTGTGTATTTTTGCATATAAAACAAACTTAATATATGTATAAACCAAAAGAATTTTGATAAGGATTTCTTTTTTTGTTGTTGTGTTTGTTTTTGCAATGAAAATTATTAAATGAAATGCAAGATATAAAGAAAATTTATACATTTAAATATTTTCTTCTTATTGTGTTGTGTTGTATTGCTTTGCTTTAACGAGTAAAAGCATTTAATCGATAAAAGGAATAGCATACTTTTAGGAGCAATAAGAATAATAGATTTATTTAGCAGAATATACATTCAGTTGTAATTCAGGTCTGAGTTGGGGAACAACTCTCGCGTCATCGTTTTTATTTCTTAAGGACGGTCAGGCTTGTGCTTGTTGCTGGGCTTTCGACAGAATTACTTCTCACCCCGCACTAATTTAATGCACTACTTCGTATAACTATTCTAAGTTATGCGTTGTCTTCATTAAACGCGTGCTTTCGTTTTACCTCAGAGTGAGGTTATGTAATTAACTGGTGGAGACCATAAAATACTCACGATATAACTTGGTGGAGACCATTTAAACTCAAATATTTACTGGTGGAGACCATTAAAACTCTAAAACTTTTTTCTGGTGGAGACCATTAATACTTTTGATGAAATTAAGTCCGGATGCTCCAACTTCCTATATGAAGGTATAGGTCGGTTGGTGGGGTTTTCTCTGGACATACGTGTGATAACCTGGCAATATGAGTGCTTAATGTACCGCCATCCTAATTAAAACCCGAAAAAAAACCCTACAGACTGCCGGATAAGTTTAGTGTCTTCCAAGATCTTAACTATTTGAATCTACAGACTGCAAAGTATTGGGTAATCATGTAGCGGTCGAACTGCCAATATAAGTTTTGAAACTTGACCCACAAGAAAGGAATAGTTGGGGAAAATCATCCGTTTATTGTTGTTTTTGATGTAACAGTTCGATTATGGCCGATAGTTCTTTCCTGGGGAAGAAACTTTCGAATGATACAGCTGTCGCTGAATTAAGAATCTTTGGCCGTGTTAGACTCCGAGTCGTTCCGGAGAAAAGATCTTAAGGGTTATTCTTTGAAAGCTTCCACGAAATTATCAGTCGGAATCTTACTGCTAAGAGCTTTCATTTGTAAGTGGGAAAGTAATCTATCGGACTATTGAAGGATAAGAGGAGATGCGAGGAAACTTTGCCACTGTCCTTAAGTACAGATTTATATTGTGAAACAGCTGTGGGTATTGCAGCATTCAAGAGCCACAGTCTACTAGGCTTGATCAGGAGAATCAATAATTTATTTGGTTGGTTTTTATAGTTTCAGATTCCCTTATTCTTTCCCTTGCTTGTCACTGTTCTAGGGTGCGGAATATCAGGTTGAAATAACGAACAGGGAGATATGTATTGTGCGAAACAACAGTCGCATTCTAATAGTTTATATCAACAGAATCAGGAATCGACTGGACTTTATAGACATATTCAAACCTATCTATCTATCTATTTATCTATCTATCTATCTATCTATCTATCTATCTATCTATCTATCTATCTATCTATCTATCTATCTATCTATCTATCTATCTATCTATCTATCTATCTATCTATCTATCTATCTATCTATCTATTATCTATCTATCTATCTATCTATCTATCTATCTATCTATCTATCTATCTATCTATCTATCTATCTATCTATCTATCTATCTATCTATCTATCTATCTATCTATCTATCTATCTATCTATCTATCTATCTATCTATCTATCTATCTATCTATCTATCTATCTATCTATCTATCTATCTATCTATCTATCTATCTATCTATCTATCTATCTTATCTATCTATCTATCTATCTATCTATCTATCTATCTATCTATCTATCTATCTATCTATCTATCTATCTATCTATCTATCTATCTATCTATCTATCTATCTATCTATCTATCTATCTATCTATCTATCTATCTATCTATATAAAATAGACATTCAAGTGTTCCTATTCAGTTTTAAAGCTAACCGATTCTATCTATCATTCACACTAGATTACATAATATAATATTCAAAAAATTTCTTCTTTTATAAGAAAATTCCCATAAATTCATTATTTATATACAATTATTAATAATTTTCATTATTTGTAAAACATTTAAAAAAAAATTCGCTAAAATTATAAATTTGAATAAACTTTAAATTTAAAGAAATCTCAAGAATTTCCCTTTATATTTCAAACTAATACTCTGTTTAACAAAGTTTCCACTTTTCAACAAAAGTAAACAAAACATTTTTTAAATAATTTAACAAAAAAAAACATTAAAAATATGTATTAACCAAAAAAAGTATAAAAACAAAATAAATACCTTTGTCTATAACCATTATAACCATAGGGTGCATATGTAACGTTTCTTATATTTTGTCCATACATAGTTAATTAATTAGTTTTTCTTAAAATTATAAAAAAAAAAAAGAAAAAAGAAATTTTGATTAAATTTGGAATAAAATTTCAAAAAAAAAACGCTAAAATAAATAAAAACATAAAAAAATAATCTGGCAACTAGCAAACGATCAGAGATTTGACAAAAAACAATAGAAAAAATTAAACCGGTAGAAAGAAAAGAACAAAAGACACAAAAGGGGGAAGTAGTAGAACAAACAAAATAGAAGATAAAAATATGGCACAGGAATATAGAAAAATAAGAACAAAATAATATTTTTAAATAAAATGTAAATTAAATTAACTAAAAACTAAACAAAATTGCAAAAAAAAAAATTAAGCAAACACACATTCACACACTCTCTTAAGCAAACTCTCTCATACAATTTCAATGTTTTTTTTTTGCTCTTTTTTTTTTGTTAATTTTTTTTGCATTTTAGGCCTCTTTTTTTCAAAGGCTTTTTATTATCACACTACCTTTGTTGTATTCCACTTTATAGCAACAAAAAAACGTGTTAATTACTTTATTTTCACAAAAAATCCATAAATTTTCTTAAACTTATTAAATTATTGCTGGGAAAATTGATTTATTTTTAAGCATTTTCCTTTTTTTTGCCACCCTCGCTGTTACAATTCATACATATACTAACACCACCACTAGCACAGTTAGAAAAAAAAATTATACTTTTTTTGCTTCCCCCTTTTAAACACAAAATTCTTTTTCGTTTTTGCAATTTCTTAACAGAATTATATACGCAAAATTATCAATTTTAAAATACACACCAAAAAAAATTAGCAGCTTAATTACTGTTTAAATTACACTGCCCCTCTTTGGAAGTGCAGTTTGTAACAAAATAGAAAAATTTCTGTTAAAACTTTATCTTTTTTTTGTTTATTATTTTTTCACTAAACAAATTTGTTGTTTAATTAAGCCGTTTTCTAAGAGGGGATAAACTCGCGCGTGCCAAGCGAAAAATGGTACTGAAAAATGGCATGAAAATAAACTGGCATTAGCAGCAGGGTTAACTAGAAAAGGTAGTAAAAACCCATAAAAGAGAAAAGCAAAAAAGTAGTAAAATCTAAAAAAAAAAACTGAACAAAACTTTCTAAAATAATCAAAACAAATATATTTATAAATTAACAATTATATAAAAATTAACAATTTATTTATTAAATAGGGTTTTTTAATTATTAAAAACCCAAATAAACAAATACTATTTTAAGCAATTGTGTTTTCTTTTATTACTCTTATTGGTATAGAAAGGGACAACTATAGATAAACATTCACAAATAATAACAAAACAAAGTTGCCACTGCAAAACCAATTAAAAGAAAAGTTACCATATGTTATTGTTTGCATTCAACAGAAATATAGTTGCCATTTCCACTAGAATAAAAATAAAATAGGGGAATAAAAACGTTAAAACTGAAAAATTTAAAAAATTTGTTATTCAAAAAGAAATATTTATTTATATAAATTTCTGTATTTAGAGAAAATAATAAATATTCATATGTAAAAGAACTTCAAACTAATTCCAGTTCAATTCTATTTTAGTTCTAAGTCAATTCTAATTCTAATGAATTTAATTCAACTTTTATTTTAGTTCTGTACCAGTTCTGTTCTAGCTCGGTTCTAGTTCAGTTATCAGTTCTAGTTCTGTTCTAGTTTAGTTCTAGCTCTGTTCTAGTTCTGTTCTAGTTCTGTTCTAGTTCTGTTCTAGTTCTGTTCTAGTTCTGTTCTAGTTCTGTTCTAGTTCTGTTCTAGTTCTATTCTAGTTCGATTCTAGTTCTGTTCTAGTTTAGTTCTAGCTCGGTTCTAGTTCAGTTATCAGTTCTAGTTCTGTTCTAGTTCTGTTCTGTTCTAGTTCTATTCTAGTTCGATTCTAGTTCTGTTCCAGTTTAGTTCTAGCTCGGTTCTAGTTCAGTTATCAGTTCTAGTTCTGTTCTAGTTCTGTTCTAGTTCTGTTCTAGTTCTGTTCTAGTTCTGTTCTACTTCTGTTCTAGTTCTGTTCTAGTTCTGTTCTAGTTCTATTCTAGTTCGATTCTAGTTCTGTTCTAGTTTAGTTCTAGCTCTGTTCTAGTTCCGTTCTAATTCAGTTCTAGTTCAGTTCTAGTTCTGTTCTAGTTCTGTTCTAGTTCTGTTCTAGTTCTGTTCTAGTTCTGTTCTAGTTCTGTTCTAGTTCTGTTCTAGTTCTGTTCTAGTTCTGTTCTAGTTCAAGTTCTGTTCTAATTCTGTTCTAGTTCTGTTCTAGTTCTGTTCTAGTTCTGTTCTAGTTCTGTTCTAGTTCTGTTCTAGTTCTGTTCTAGTTCTGTTCTATTTCTGTTCTAGTTCTGTTCTAGTTCTGTTCTAATTCTGTTCTAGTTCTGTTCTAGTTCTGTTCTATTTCAGTTCTAGTTCTGTTCTAGTTCTGTTCTAGTTCTATTCTAGTTCTGTTCTATTTCTGTTTAAGTTCTGTTCTAGTTCTGTTCTAGTTCTGTTCTAGTTCTGTTCTAGTTCTGTTCTAGTTCTGTTCTAGTTCTGTTCTAGTACTGTTCTAGTTCTGTTCTAGTTCTGTTCTATTTCAGTTCTAGTTCTGTTCTAATTCTGTTCTAGTTCTGTTCTAGTTCTGTTCTAGTTCTGTTTTAGTTCTGTTCTAGTTTTGTTCTTGTTCCAGTTCTGTTCTTGTTCTAGTTCTGTTCTAGTTCTGTTCTAGTTCTGTTCTAGTTCTGTTCTAGTTCTGTTCTAGTTCTGTTCTAGTTCTGTTCTAGTTCTGTTCTAGTTCTTTTCTAGTTCTGTTCTAGTTCTGTTCTAGTTCTGTTCTAGTTCTGTTCTAGTTCTGTTCTAGTTCTGTTCTAGTTCTGTTCTAGTTCTGTTCTAGTTCTGTTCTAGTTCTGTTCTAGTTCTGTTCTAGTTCTGTTCTAGTTCTAGTTCTGTTCTAGTTCTGTTCTAGTTCTGTTCTAGTTCTGTTCTAGTTCTGTTCTAGTTCTGTTCTAGTTCTGTTCTAGTTCTATTCTAGTTCTGTTCTAGTTTTGTTCTAGTTCTGTTCTAGTTCTGTTCTAGTTAAGTTCTCTTCTAGTTCTGTTCTAGTTTAATACTAGTTCTAATCTATTTCAATTCAAAATCTATTCTAGTTTAGTTCTAGTTAAGTTTTAGTTCACCCAATATTGGACCAAATGTATATTTTAACAAGTTTTAATTTTTACAAAATATTTATTTATCAATTCCTTATTTCCACATAAACCTATTAAACCATCTCTCCCTCTTGGGGATCTACATAATTACGCGGTCGTAGACCCAAATTTACACCACTCTTCGATCTCAGTATAATGCGCATTGTCGGTTGAACCTCTTCACCCAAAGGCAGCAATTCAAAATGTCTGATAACTTTGATTAATATGGTGCGCATTTCTAGTTGAGCAAACTTTTGTCCAATGCAATTGCGTGGTCCAGCACTAAAGGGAATATTGCTGAAAGCATTTACACGATCATTATTCATCTGATGACGTTCGGGAAGAAAACGTAAGGGATCCTCAAAGACCGCAGGATCACGCAAAATTTCCCACAATAAAATAATAATATTGGCATTAGCTGGTAGGGAGTAGTTGTCTGAAATATAGACAAATTAAAAAAAAGAATAGTTTGATTTGGCAACCACTTACCCACTTTCAAATCATTCTTTAAAATACGTCCTATGGCTAATATCGGGGGATATAATCTTAGTGACTCCTTGATGACACAATTTAAATAGTTCAATTCCTGCAGATCTTTATAGGTTATGTTATGTTTTAATTGATCTCCAAAATATGCTCTTAATTCGAGAAAAAGTTTCTGCTGAACCTCGGGGTGGCGCGAGAGGGCATAGAGACAAAATGAGGTGGCTGAAGTGGTGGTGTCATGGCCCTCAAACATAAAGGTATTGACTTCATCTCGTATTTGTTTGTCCGTTAAGGTTTCACCCTCTACCGTCGACTGCAGGAGAACATCTAATAGAGCCATACGTTTCTTTAGGCCTAAATCATGGGGATCAATGTTCAAGTCTTTGTTTTGATGTTGATCTTTCAAAAGAGATTTTTGTCTTTCGGCTATAATTTTCTCCGTAAAATCATGTAATATTTTGATATTTTTTTGTTGGGAATGATAGGTGTTGGGGGCCAATAGACGTAAGGTTGGTATATAGGCATATTGGGGTCTAATAAAACGTATGCCCATAATGTCAGTGACTCTGAAAAGAGAGAAATATCAAAATATCAAGATCATAGACAAATCTTTAAACTTACTCTATAATGGCTTTAACCATATCCGATTTTACATCCAATTGAGCGTTTATTGTCACACCCATGGCGGTTTCTTGAAAGTAACAAAAATACAGATTCCATCTCTCAATATTCTTCTTAAATCCCTTTTCATTACTCACCTGCTATTATATCCATGGTCAATAAACCCACATAATCATACATATTCACCACTCTCTGGCCGTCAGCCACTGTCTTAAGTTTCTCTATAAAAACATCTGTCTGACGATCGAAAACCTCTATAAATTGTTCCAAAATCTTAAAGTGAAATGTGGGCGTTATAATTTTACGCATTTTATGCCAAATTTTGCCACTACTCAATAATAAACCATTGCCCAACCATACGCTAAGCATTCTATATAAGAAATGTTTTTCCAAGTGTTCCTGGCTGCTTAGCACTGCCTCCACTATGCGATGATCGACGGTAACTACGGATAATAAACCCATAATGCGAGCGCCGAATGTTTTGCCAAAGCGACTCACAAATTGAGGCCATTTTATATAGAAGTCTGTTAAAATAAAAAGATATTATTTAAATTCTCATAACTACATACATACATATATATCGATATTTCAAAACTTACTATCTGGTGTTATGGTAGATAGGACCAATATACTACCCAGTAGGGGCAACTTTGATACTAATGGTATATTGATTAAATTTCGGGTGGCATGTTTGCGTGCTAAGACATCGGCTATACATATTAAAGCTAGCAATAATAATATTTCTAGGAACATTGCATTTGTTCAGTTATCTGGAACTGAAAAAGAGAATAGTAAAAGATTGGAATCCAAACTGTAGACTAAAGTCCCGTCTATACTGTAGTCGGGGCTATAGTATAGACTACAGTCGGGACTATAGTATAGACTATCTTCGGGACTATAGTATAGACTATAGTCGGGACTATAGTATAGACAATAGTCGGGACTATAGTATAGACAATAGTCGGGACTATAGTATAGGCAATAGTCGGGACTATATTATATACAATAGTCGGGACTATAGTATAGACAATAGTCGGGATTATAGTATATACTATAGACGGAACTATAGTATAGACTATAGTCGGGACTATAGTATAGAATATAGTCGGGACTATAGTATAGACTATAATCGGGACTATAGCACAGACTACAGTGGGGACTATAGTATAGACTATAGTCGGGACTATAGTATAAACTATAGTCGGGACTATAGTATAGACTATAGTCGGGACTATAGTATAGAATATAGTCGGGACTATAGTATAGACTATAATCGGGACTATTGTATAGACTATAGTGGGGACTATAGTATAGACTATAGTGGGGACTATAGTATAGAATATAGTCTGGACTATAGTATAGACCATAGTCAGGAATAAAGTCGGAACTATAGATATATATATAGACTATAGTCGGAACTATAGTATAGGCTATTGTCGGAACTATAGTATAGACTACAGTTGGAGCTATAGTATAGACTATAGTCGGGACTATAGTACAAACTATAGTTGGGACTATAGTATAGACTATAGTCTGGACTATAGTATAGACATGATTTTGTTAAATAATAAAACCAAACGTCATCACTAATTGTTTCTTTAATAGGTAAAGTCTTCAACGTGTTTTTATTAAAAATGTTGCTAGCAACATGTTTCCTTAAAAGCACAAATTGACAGTAAACTTTTGTATACCATTGATTAAAAGAAGTTTGTCAACTTTTTATCAACACATTTGTAAATGTTTGAAATTATTTGTAATGTAAATAATTTTTAATATACATTTTTATTTATTTTCATTATACCTTTTAAATTCTAACACATCTGGTTTTATCGATAAATATGTATATGCCAACTAATGAAAATAATGAACAATTTTACGTTAATAAATATTGTGTAAAACAAATATAGAATTAAACAAAATTATTTGGTATTTGTGGAAACCGATCAGATTTTTAAACACACAAAATTAATTAAAATAAAGTTGTTGATTTTTGTTAAATTTCAAATTAGAGATGAGTGGGTCAAGGTTGTTTAGAAAATGTTATTCTGTACATTCTATACCCTACACTATTATAGTTCGTTTGTTGAAAAGCATAGTGTAGCCTAAAGTCTGGACAATATTGCAGAACAAATTCTGGACTATAATCTGAACAATAGTGCAGACTATTGTCTAAATTATAGTGTGGACAATGGTTTAGACTATAGTCTGTACTATAATATAGAATATAGTCAGGGCAATAGTATAGAATACAGTATAGACTATAGTGTGGACTATAGTATAGATTTTACTCTGGACTATAGTATAGACTATAGTATTGATTATAGTATAGACTATAGTCTAGAATTAAGCATAGACTGTGGTCTGGACTAAAGTATAATATAGACTATATTCTGAACTATAGTATAGATTATAGTCTGGACTACAGTCTAGACTATAGTATAGACTATAGTCTGGACTGTAGTATAAACTATAGTCTGGACTATAGTATAGACTATAGTATAGACTATAGTATAGACCGAAGTCTGGACTATAGTATATACAATAGTATAGACTATAGTCTGTACTATAGTCTTTAACTTTAATTAATATCTGCTTTTACAACCAATTTTTAATAATTAAATCCATTTCCTTCGATTAGATTAATATAAAACTTTGAACCCAACTGTCTTTTGCAATTATCTGTAAAATTATTCTTTTAAAGACGATATCACGTTTCAAAAACTATTTTCTTTGTTTTAAAACTATTTTAAACAAAATGCATTCGATCGTTTTTTATACTACTCATGCATTGACATTTACACTAGTAGTTTGCTATTATTTAATTGATAATATTTTTTTTATAAAACAGAATACTTTGCTATAGAAAAATATTCAAATTATATAAAATTTACAATTTTGTTTTTATGAATTTGACTTTTAATTTCGTTTGTTTAGTAATATTTTCTTTAAAATTGTTTGTTGTAACTAACATGTTTCGATTTTTCTTTTATTTTTCCACAACAACAAATACTATATAATTGTTTTTTTATTATTATTTACCGTTAAAGTAATGTAACACACAACTTATTGTTGTAATAGTTGTAAGAACACTAAACAAAATAAAATTGCACATAACGGCAAAATGTAAAAACACAAACAGAGAGCAGAATAAAAACAAACCAGAAGGAGAGAGATAAACTAGTGCATTGTTGCTAGAAATGTATGGGTATTTTCTTAATGTAAAATGATTTGCATAACAAACAGAATTGCAGCGTCACAGCAACGGCTATTTCTTTTACAAATGCCGTAATATGGAATATACATTTTTTGTAAAATAAACCTGCCATTTCTAAGCATCTACAATGTTTAGTATAAAATTCTGCTTGCGAAACACCTTTCGATTTTGAAGGCACTCTATGAAAGGAAGAGTTAACATTTAAAGTAGGGCACCTTCGACATGTTCTGTTATTGAAAACTTACATTTTTATACCCTACACCACTTTAGTGGGAAGGGTATATTGGGTTTGTGCTGATGTTTGTAACGCACAATAATATTGGTCCTATACCCACCTTAAAGTATACCAATCGGCTCAGAATCATTTTCTGAGTCGATTTAGCTATGTCCGTCCGTCTGTCCGTCCGTCCATGTAAACCTTGTAATCAAACTACAGGTCGCAATTTTGAAGATAATTCAATGAAATTTGGTACATGATCTTCTATTGTCCCAGTGACGAAGCCTATTGAAAATGGTTAAGATCGGTCCATTATTTCACCTAGCCCCCATACAACTGAACCCCCCAATAGGGCTTGTAATCCTTGTAATCAAACTACAGGTCGCAATTTTGAAGATAATTCAATTAAATTTGGTACATGATATTTTATTGTCCCAGGGACGAAGCTTATTGAAAATGGTTAACATCGGTCCATTATTTCACCTAGCCCCCAAACAACTGAACCCCTAGAATAGGGCTTTTAAAACTTGTAATCAAACTACAGGTCGCAATTTTAGAGATAGATAGAGATAGGCGTAGATGAAGCCTGTTGAAAATGGTTTACATCGGTCCATTATTTCACCTAGCCCCCATACAACTGAACCCCTAGAATAGGGCTTTTAAAACTTGTAATCAAACTACAGGTCGCAATTTTGGAGATAATTCAATGAAATTTGACACATGCTCGTTTATGGTACCGTAGACAAAGTATATTGAAAATGGTTAACAGCGGTCCATTATTTCACCTAGCCTCCATACGACTGAACCCCCCGAATAGGGCTTTTAAACTTTGTAATCATACTACAGGTCGCAATTTTGGAGATAATTCAATGAAATTTGGCACATGATCTTTGATGGTACAGTAGGCGAAGCCTATTGAAAATGGTTACCATCGGTCCATTATTTCACCTAGGCCCCATACAACTGAACCCCCGAATAGGGATTTTAAAACTTGTAATCAAACTACAGATCGCAATTTTGGAGATAATTCAATGAAATTTGGCACAAATGGCACGACAAAAAGCTGCAATAACCAAGTTGTATACAAGACTTGATGACCCATAATAGGTTCTCATATGACCCTAGCCCCTATAAAAAGCCCCCATCAAAATTTCACTTAAATGTCCACAATTTTATTCCACAATAAACGGCTTAAGTATGTATATCTAAGGCAAGGTACAATTCAACTTAAATGCTTTATTATGGCGACTAAATCACATTATATTTTTGTCAAAGGTGTAGGGTATTATATGGTCGGCCTCGTCCGACTATAATTTCTTACTTGTTTATTTTCATTTTAAAATCCTAGACTATTTTAAGTTATTTGCATGAGCTAATATTAATTACTTGAATCTCGCCAGATACCTATATCTTGTAACAAATTTATAAATCAGGACTTTATTTTGGTCCAATTTGTCTAATATTTATTTGGATGTCAAACCACAATTAATTGATAGAATTCATACAAGTGTTCAATACTAGTTTTGATCAGTGTATTCGGTTACTAACACGCAATTGTTAGTTTTAGATTCCGTAATATTTTAAAATTTACATTTGACGTTGGTGTTTAACATTAAAAGGCAATTAAAACATTTACTAACTACTTATGTAAATAAAATCTGCTAAAGTTCACCCAAATAATATAGTTTCACGTTATAAAAATTATCATAAACTACTGAACCAGCCTGATGGATAAAGATGGAAAATATAGTTTCGACTATTCACTAAACTATAGACAATTTATAGACTGGATCTCTCGTCTTGTCTAGAATTTAGCCTTTACTAAACCAGACTACAGTTTGACTATGGGCTAGGCTATAGTCTGAGCTATAAACTAAACTATAGACTGGACTAGAGACTAAACTATAGTCTGGACTATAGACTAAACTATAGTCTGGACTACAGACTAAACTATAGTCTGGACTACAGACTAATCTATAGTCTGGACTACAGACTAAACTATATTCTGTACTATAGACTAAAGTAGACGAGACTTAAGACTAGACTGTAGACTACACTATAGACTATACTAATGATTACAATATAGACTGGACTATAAACTAGACTATAGACTAGAATATATACCATACTATAAGGTAGACTATAGACCATACTATAAACTAGACTATAGACTAGAATATATACCATACTATAAGGTAGACTATAGACCAGATTATAGACTATATTATAGACTAGACTATAGTTTAGACTATAGACTAGACTATAGACTAGACTATAGGCTAGACTATAGACTAGACTATAGACTAGACTAGACTATGGTATAATACGGTCTGTATTAAAGTCTAGATTATACTAGAATATACCTAGTTATACCTGGAATATAACTAGACTAGATAGACTAGACTATAGACTAGACTATAGACTAGACTATAGACTAGACTATAGACTAGACTATAGACTAGACTATAGACTAGACTATAGACTAGACTATAGACTAGACTATAGACTAGATAGACTAGACTATAGACTAGACTATAGACTAGACTATAGACTAGACTATAGACTAGACTATAGACTAGACTATAGACTAGACTATAGACTAGACTATAGACTAGACTATAGACTAGACTATAGACTAGACTATAGACTAGACTATAGACTAGACTATAGACTAGACTATAGACTAGACTATAGACTAGACTATAGACTAGACTATAGACTAGACTATAGACTAGACTATAGACTAGACTATAGACTAGACTATAGACTAGACTATAGACTAGACTATAGACTAGACTATAGACTAGACTATAGACTAGACTATGACTAGACTAGACTAGACTAGACTAGACTATAGACTAGACTATAGACTAGACTATAGACTAGACTATAGACTAGAACTATAGACTAGACTATAGACTAGACTATAGACTAGACTTAGACTAGACTATAGACTAGACTATAGACTAGACTATAGACTAGACTATAGACTAGACTATAGACGAGACTATAGACTAGACTATAGACTAGACTATAGACTAGACTATAGACTAGACTATAGACTAGACTATAGACTAGACTATAGACTAGACTATAGACTAGACTATAGACTAGACTATAGACTAGACTATAGACTAGACTATAGACTAGACTATAGACTAGACTATAGACTAGACTATAGACTAGACTATAGACTAGACTATAGACTAGACTATAGACTAGACTATAGACTAGACTATAGACTAGACTAGACTATGGTATAATACGGTCTGTATTAAAGTCTAGATTATACTAGAATATACCTAGTTATACCTGGGATATAACTAGATTATATTTATTATAGATAAAATCATTCTAGATATGATTTTGGTTAGAATTTTTACAATTATATTAATTTTCATTAGTTTTTACAAAAATATAATTTATTTTGAAGAAAATTAAACACAAATACAATTTAATAAATAATAAAAGTTAACGTCTAAGTCTCATTAATATTGCCTGGGTTTCAATCCCATATGATTGCCATTAGCCGAGCGTAAAATTAAATTCATCATGGGCCTTACTTCCGGTCCCAGTGGTAACAATTCAAAATGTCTTAAAATTTTACTAATTGTGCTTTTCATTTCCAAAATGGCAAATTTTTGACCAATACAATTACGCGGTCCGGCCGAGAACGGTATATAGGCATAAGGATTAATCTTATTAATACTATCGTCGAGAAAACGTTCCGGTTTAAAAGCATCAGGATCGGGGAAATATAAAGGATCACGTAGTGTTACATAAATGCCCACGGTGTAATTAGTGCCAGCGGGTATCTTTTTACCACGTATATCGACATCTTCAGTAAAATAACGTCCGATTATGGGTACTGGAGGATATAAACGTAAAGATTCTTTTATAACACATTCCAAATATTTCAATTCCCCCAGATCACGCAATGTCACGGGGCGTTCTTTATCGTTGCCTAATACGTCCACAATTTCTTCGAATATCTTCTGTTGTACTTCCGGATGTCGGGAGATTAAATATAAAGCAAAAGAAATGCCACTAGTGGTGGTATCGTGGCCCTCAAACATGAAAGTGTCAACTTCCTCACGTATGTCCTCATTACTTAGGGGCACACCATCTATGTTGGACTGTAGTAAAACATCTAGCAAAGCCATGCGTTTCTTTTGACCAAATTCATTCTCCTCCGGTATGGGAGAGTTTTTCTGGAGGCTCTTTTCTAAAGTTTGTCGTCTTTCCATAATAATATTTTCGGTAAAATCATGCATTATCTTAATACTGGCATTCAAACGTTTATAATCCTGGGCTGCAGTTAAACGGAAAATCCAATTAATGCGATGCCATACATTAATAAAACGACGGGCGATTATATTGGTGACTCTAATAAGATTAATAAATTATTAAAAAATTAAAAATAAAATCACTTAATAAAACTTACGCGGTCACTGCCTGAACATAAGGAAAATCGGGATTGTTTTGGGCATTAATCTTAACACCCATGGCCGTTTCTGGAATTCGGAAAAAATCTTTAAGTTTTACTAAATTTAAATTTTTACAGTTACCTACCCGCTATTATATCCAAAGCCGTTAGACATATTACCGGAAATATATTTATGGCCGTTTTACCATCTGCTTTCTCATACAACTTCTTGACCATAACCGCACTTTGTTGATCGAATATTTCCACAAATTGTTCTAAAATCTTAAAGTGAAAAGTGGGCGTTATAATCTTACGTCGGGAATGCCATTTTTTGCCCGTACTCATTAGTAGACCAGTGCCCAACCATTGATGTAATAGTTCATAGAGATTATTTTTCGTTATATGTTGAGGAGAGCTTAAGATCACTTCAACATCATCGGGATCGGATGAGAAGACAGCTAGCTGTTGTAGAATCCAAACGCGATAAAGTTTACCGAATTTTCGTTTGTTGTTGGTAATGAATTCCATGATTTCTGCAAGGAAATAAAACAAATATTACTGATTTGGAAGTAGTAAACTGAAAAGTCGGCTTTGAACCAATTCTGAAAACTTTACAAAAACAGATCGAGAATCTGTCCTTCGCAGGATTTAGACGATTTTCAAGGTAAAAGATCGGTTCTAGACAAAAATCTGTCGATCGCCGGCTCCAGAAGATTTTCTACATAAAAATCTATCTATCGCCGGCGCCAGAAGATTTTTTATATATAAATGTATTTATCGCCGGCTCTAGAAGATTTTCTATATAAAAAATCTATCTATCGCCGGCTCTACATGATTTTCAATATAAAAATCTATCTACCGCCCGATGCAGAAGTATCTATCGACAAAAATCTTGTCTACAGCTGGCTCTGGATGTTTATCTAAACAAAAATCTGTCTACTATATAGTCTTGACTTTTAACCAGACTGTAATCTTGACTATAGACTATACTAAAGTCTTAACTGTAGACCAGGTTATAGTATTCACTATGCCTCAGATTATAGCCTTGGCTATAGACTAGACTATAATCTTGGCTATAGACTAGACTATAATCTTAGCTATAGACTAGACTATAATCTTGACTATAGTCTTGACTATAAACTAGACTATAGTCTTGACTATAGACTAGACTATAGTCTTGACTATAGACTAGACTATAGTCTTAGCTATAGACTAGACTATAGTCTTGATTATAGACTAGACTATAGGCTTGACTATAGACTAGACTATAGTCTTGACTATAGACTAGACAATAGTCTTGACTATAGACTAGACTATAGTCTTGACTATAGACTAGACTATAGTCTTGACTATAGACTAGACTATAATCTTGACTATAGACTAGAATATAGTCTTGACTATAGACTAGACTATAGTCTTCATTATAGACTAGACTATAGATTAGACTATAGTCTTGACTATATAGACTAGACTATAGTCTTGACTGTAGACTAGACTATAGTCTTGACTATAGAATAGACTATAAAATAGACTATAGTCTTGACTGTAGAATAGAATAAAGTCTTGTCTATAGAATAGACTATAGTATTGACTATAGAATATACTATAGTCTTGAATATAGAATATACTATAGTCTCGACTATAGAATAGACTAAAGTTTTGGCTATAAAATAGACTATAGTTTTTACTATAGAATAGACTATAGTCCTGACTATAGAATAGACTATAGTCTTGACTATAGAATAGACTATAGTCTTGACTATAGAATAGACTATAGTCTTGACTATAGAATAGACTATAGTCTTGACTATAGAATAGACTATAGTCTTGACTATAGAATAGACTATAGTCTTGACTATAGACTAGATTATAGTCGTAACTATAGTCTTGACTATAGACTAATCTATAGCCTTGATTATTGACTAACCTATAGTCTTGACTATAGAATAGACTATAGTCTTAACTATAGAATAGACTATAGTCTTGACTATAGAATGGACCATAGTCTTGACTATGGAATAGACTATTGTAGAAAAATATAAATAGCTCATTTCTAAAATATATTAATTAAGCTCCAACAATAATTAGAGCCTAGCAGGTAAATGTTAATAATTGCAAACATTAATGATTATAATTATCTAGATTATTTTTTTTTAATTATTTATAATCCATTTGAAAAACTGATTAAAAATGACAATTCAGTTTTAATATTTTTTCAAACAAAAGCTGAAAATTTTTTCAAATAACTGAAACACGCAAAGTTTAACAAGTTCAAGGTCAGAAAAATGCTCTTTTTGACAACTATATTTTCAGCTAAAACTTTATTTACCTTCCGGACTTTGACCGCGATACATTAAAACATTACCCAAAATCGGTAAAGTTTTCGGGCCCGGCATATAGCTTAACATATCATTGCGTCTTTTTTTCGACAAATAATCCCATAAGAGTAACAGAGTTATTAAAACTATTAAAATTTCTATAAACATTTTGCAGAATAAACTCAAATAATTTTAAAATACAACCACTTTTCTCGGAGTTTATAAAAATACTGCTAAATATTTCTATTATTTGTACTATTCCCAACAAAAGAATTATGGATTTGTTATCAAAAATATACTAAATGATAAGACGTTGATTCTGGGGGTATTATGGGGGGTATATTTGGAAATAAACATATAAACAAAAACACTCTCTTAGTCCGCTCTAATTACTACTTAAGAGAGTTAAAATATACTTATTTATTATGTTTCCCTGTAAATAACCCAATTTTCTACTTAAACGGGTATTTATCAGATACTTCCCTCAGCTCCAAACTATAGCTGAAGTAATTACTTGTATGGAACTCTTAATGCCACAATAAAAGCTCTCTACTTATTGGGAAAAAACTCGTCTCTTTTCCAACATCTTTACTTTGAGAAGAGTATATCATTCTAGCATCATGACCTTCATTAAAATGAAATTAACAGTGAAACCTGATTAAAGAGTACCAACACGATCACTAACATTTATTTTTTATATAAAGCTTTTCCGAAACCGTTTTCCTTTGATAATATGATATAAAGCAAAATAGTTAAATATTTGTTCTTTAAATCCGTAAGTAACTACTGTTCATAGGTTCCACTGTTGATGCCGTGAGAGAGTTACAGAGAGAGATGGACCAAATATTAACATAAACAATTTTATTTATGAACTTCTGCTCTATATCTATTAGAACATTGGTAAACAGGTTGTATAATTTTAGATACAGATACATATAAAGTTTGCATTTGCAGTTTAAGATGTTTAAGGGAAAATGGGGAAGACTTAATACTTCGTTAATCCATTCTAGAGTATAAGGGAATTCGATGGACATATTCTTCTTTACGAAAATTTTAAGAACTTTGCCACAGACAGATTTACATGTAGTCTATAGTCTGGACTACAGAACAGTCTATAGTCTGGACTATATAACAGTCTGCAGTCTGGACCATAGAACAGTATATACTCTAAACTATAGAACAGTATATATTCTGGACTATAGAATAGTCTATATTTTGGACTATAGAATAGTCTATATTTTGGACTATAGAATAGTCTATATTTTGGACTATAGAATAGTCTATATTTTGGACTATAGAATAGTCTATATTTTGGACTATAGAATAGTCTATAGTCTGGACTATAGAATAGTCTATAGTCTGGACTATAGAATAGTCTATAGACTGAACTATAGAATAGTCTATAGTCTGGACTATAGAATAGTCTATAGTCTGGACTATAGAATAGTTTATAGTCTGGACTATAGAATAATCTATAGTCTGGACTATAGAATAGTCTATAGTCTGGACTATAGAATAGTCTATAATCTGGACTATAGAGTAGTCTATAGTCTGGACTATAGAATAGTCTGGACTATAGAATAGTCCATAGTCTGGACTATAGAATAGTCCATAGTCTGGACTATAGAATAGTCTATAGTGGACTATAGAATAGTCTATAGTCTGGACTATAGAATAGTCTATAGTCTGGACTATAGAATAGTCTATAGTCTGGACTATGGAATAGTCTATAGTCTGGACTATAGAATAGTCTATAGTCTGGACTATATAATACTCTATAGTCTGGACTATAGAATAGTCTATAGTCTTGACTACAGAATAATCTACAGTCTGGACTATAGAATGGTCTATAGTCTGGACTATAGAATCGTCTATAGTCTCGACTATAGAATCGTCTATAGTCTGGACTATAGAATAGTCTATAGTCTGGACTATATAACAGTCTGCAGTCTGGACCATAGAACAATACTTACTCTAAACTATAACAGTATATATTCTGGACTATAGAATAGTCTATATTTTGGACTATAGAATAGTCTATATTTTGGACTATAGAATAGTCTATATTTTGGACTATAGACTAGTCTATAGTCTGGACTATGGAATAGTCTATAGTCTGGACTATGGAATAGTCTATAGTCTGGACTATAGAATAGTCTATAGTCTTGACTACAGAATAGTCTATAGTCTGGACTTTAGAATAGTCTATAGTCTGGTCTATAGAATAGTCTCTAGTCTGGACTATAGAATAGTCTATAGTCTGGACTATAGAATAGTCTATAGTCTGGACTATAGAATACTCTATAGTCTGGAATATAGAATAGTCTATTTTCTGGACTATAGAATAGTCTATAGTCTGGACTATAGACTACTCTATAGTCTGGACTATAGAATAGTCTATAGTCTTGACTAAAGAATAATCTACAGTCTGGACTATAGAATGGTCTATAGTCTCGACTATAGAATCGTCTATAGTCTGGACTATAGAATAGTCTATAATCTGAACTATAGAAAAGTCTTTAATGTGGACTATAGAATAGTCTATAGCATGGACTATAGAACAGTCTATAGTCTGGACTATAGAACTGTCTATAGTCTGAACTATAGAACAGTATATAGTCTGAACTACAGAAGAGTCTATAGTCTGGACTAAAAACATTCTATAGTCCCAACTATATAGTCTATAGTTAGTTGATCTTTTTTGATGTTCTCTATAAGAAATCTTCTGCAGTTGGGTATGGACTGATTTCTTTACATAATATATTCTATAACCTGAGCTAGGAGATTCTGAAATAAATTAAATAACAAATTTATGTTAGAAATTTTAATTTCTAGTCTATATTTTGGACTATAGAATAGTCTATATTTTGGACTATAGAATATTCTATAGTCTGGACTATGGAATAGTCTATAGTCTGAACTATAGAATAGTCTTTAGTAGAATAATCTACAGTCTGGACTATAGAATGGTCTATAGTCTCGACTATAGAATCGTCTATAGTCTCGACTATAGAATCGTCTATAGTCTGGACTATAGAATAGTCTATAGTCTGGACTATATAACAGTCTGCAGTCTGGACCATAGAACAATACTTACTCTAAACTATAACAGTATATATTCTGGACTATAGAATAGTCTATATTTTGGACTATAGACTAGTCTATAGTCTGGACTATGGAATAGTCTATAGTCTGGACTATGGAATAGTCTATAGTCTTGACTGCAGAATAGTCTATAGTCTGGACTATAGATTAGTCTATAGTCTGGACTTTAGAATAGTCTATAGTCTGGACTATAGAATAGTCTATAGTCTGGACTATAGAATAGTCTATAGTCTGGACTATAGAATAGTCTATAGTCTGGACTTTAGAATAGTCTATAGTCTGGACTATAGAATAGTATACTCTATAGTCTGGACTATAGAATAGTCTATTTTCTGGACTATAGAATAGTCTATAGTCTGGACTATAGAATACTCTATAGTCTGGACTATAGAATAGTCTATAGTCTTGACTATAGAATAATCTGCAGTCTGGACTATAGAATGGTCTATAGTCTCGACTATAGAATCGTCAATAGTCTGGACTATAGAATAGTCTATAATCTGAACTATAGAAAAGTCTTTAATCTGGACTATAGAATAGTCTATAGCATGGACTATAGAACAGTCTACAGTCTGGACTATAGAACTGTCTATAGTCTGGATAGTCTATAGTCTGAACTATAGAACAGTCTATAGTCTGAACTACAGAAGAGTCTATAGTCTGGACTATATCTTTACATAATATATCCAATAACCTGAGCTAGGAGATTCTGAAATAAATTAAATAACAAATTTATGTTAGAAATTTTAATTTGCATAACAATTTTAATCTACAATTAGTTTTCTATTCAACGACTCATATATAATACAAAAAAATACTATTCATATACTCGCTTCTTCAAGCCCATTTGTACACCAGTTTTAGAACGTAAGATCAAACTTAGAAGCGGTACTACCTCCGGTCCAACAGGCAACAATTCATAATGACGTAAAATTTTACTTATAACACTTTTCATTTCCAACATGGCATATTTTTGACCAATACAATTGCGCGGTCCAGCACTAAAGGGTGTATAAGCAAATGGATAAATATCCTCTGCATTTTCGGAAGAAAAACGTTCAGGTTTAAAATCGTTGGGATCTTGGAAATAGTCTGGGTCACGTAAGACCACAAATAGGGGAACATTCAAATGACAATCACCGGGTATAACAAAGCCATCTAGAGGAAGAAGAAGATCAATTTTAATATATAATCGTTTAATATTATTTTTTTTTACTTACTGAGATCAGTATCCTCTTTAAAATATCTGCCTATAATGGGTACTGGTGGATATAATCTCATGGATTCCTTTAAAACACAATCCATATAGCGCAGATTCTGCAGTTGTCTATACGAAGCCGCCTGATCTTTATCATCTCCTATAACTTCTCTTATTTCAGCAAATAGTTTCTTTTGTACCTCCGGGTGTCGAGAAATAACATATAAAGCAAACGAGGTGCCAGAAGTGGTGGTATCATGTCCCTCGAACATAAATGTTTCCACTTCTTCACGTATATCCTCATTGCTTAAAGGTTTACCATCTACCGTGGCCTGTAGTAGAATATCAAGAAGAGCCATATGCTTTTTACCTCCTATGGCTAGATCTTCTTCGGTTTCTGGCGATTTTTGGGAGTCTGAATTTTTGAGTATGTTTTCTAAAGTGTCTCTCCGTTTTTCAATAACATCTTTGGTAAAATTTTGCATAAGATTTATATGTTTTATCATGTTTTGATAGACATGAGGAGCAAAGAGCTTAAACATGCCATCTGTTCGCCAGTGGGGTTTACGTAGACGAGTTGAGATGATTTCGGTGACGCTGAAAGGAAGACAGAACATTGCTTATTAGTGATTTAAAACAAAATTGAAAGATCCGCAGACCGAAATGTCTACCTACGGCTATAGAACATCTTCTATACTGAAATATATTTATCACCAGCTCCCTGACAGATCTCCTCTCTATCTATCTATCTATCTATCTATCTATCTATCTATCTATCTATCTATCTATCTATCTATCTATCTATCTATCTATCTATCTATCTATCTATCTATCTATCTATCTATCTATTCTATCTATCTATCTATCTATCTATCTATCTATCTATCTATCTATCTATCTATCTATCTATCTATCTATCTATCTATCTATCTATCTATCTATCTATCTATCTATCTATCTATCTATCTATCTATCTATCTATCTATCTATCTATCTATCTATCTATCTATCTATCTATCTATCTATCTATCTATCTATCTATCTATCTATCTATCTATCTATCTATCTATCTATCTATCTATCTATCTATCTATCTATCTATCTATCTATCTATCTATCTATCTATCTATTATCTATTCTATCTATCTATCTATCTATCTATCTATCTATCTATCTATCTATCTATCTATCTATCTATCTATCTATCTATCTATCTATCTATCTATCTAT
>NW_023995093.1:10000-47500 GCF_015586225.1 Lucilia sericata | reverse complement strand
GTTCATAAAAGAGAAAATTTGAAGAAAACTCATACGCTGTGTAGGAGGTAATACGATAAATTTAGTAGTTTCAGAGATCGACATGAAAAAAACTAATAGATGTGAAAGGGAAATGTAGAGCTGGGCGATAGATAGTAAGAAAATCTTCTGTAGCTTAGAGTTACAGAGATTTATGTATAGGAAATCTCCTAATGTCGGTGTATAGAGGGTTTTTTGTATAGAAAATCTTTTCTAGATAAATTTTTATATAGAAACTCTTTTATAGTCGGACTACTAGTTAAATTTTTATATAGAAAATCTTGTGGAACCCTTCTCTAGCTAAATTTGACATAGAAAATCTTCTAGAGCCGGCTCTACTTTGATTTTTCTATAGAAAATCTTCTTGAGTCGGGTCTAGATAGATTTTTATATAGAAAATCCGGTTCTATCGTGAGCTCTAGATAGATTTTTATATAGAAAATATTCTAGAGCCGGCTCTAGTTAGATTTTATTTAGAAAATCTTCTAGAGCCGGGCTCTAGCTAGGTTTTCATGCAGAAAATTGTCTATATCCGGGCTTTAGTTACCTTTTTATATAGAGGCGGCTCGAGATTGATTTTATTATTTTTATATAGAAGAGCAAGGCTCTAGTTAGATTTTTATATAGAAAATCTTGTGGAACCCTTCTCTAGCTAAATTTGATGTAGAAAATCTTCTAGAGCCGGCTCTACTTTGATTTTTCTATAGAATATCTTCTTGAGTCGGGTCTAGATAGATTTTTATATAGAAAATCTTCTAGAGCCTGCTCTAGTTAGATTTTATATAGAAAATCTTCTAGAGCCTGCTCTAGTTAGATTTGATATAGAAAATCTTCTAGAGCCCGGCTCTAGCTAGGTTTTTATGCAGAAAATTGTCTTTAGCCGGGCTTTAGTTACATTTTTATATAGAAAATCTTCTAGAGGCGGCTCTAGATTAATTTTTTTATACAAAATCTTCTACAACTGGGCCCTAGTTAGATTTTTATATAGAAGATCCGGGCTCTAGTTAGATTTTTATATAGAAAATCTTCTAGAGTCGGCTCTAAATTGATTTTATTATAAAAAATCTACTACAACCGAGCCCTAGTTAGATTTTTATATAGAAGAGCAAGGCCCTAGTTAGATTTTTATATAGAAAATCTTTTAAAGCCGTGCTTTAGATAGATTATTATACAGAAAATCTTCTAGAGCCGGACTCTAGTTAAATTTTTATATGGAAAATCTTCTAGAGCCGGGATATAGCTAGATTTTTTTGCAAAAAATCGTCTAAAGACGGGCTTTAGTAAAATTTTTATATAGAAAATCTTCTAGATCGGAGCTCTAGATAGATTTTTTATATAAAAACTTCTAGAGCCGGGCTCTAGTTAAATTTTTATATTGAAAATCTTCTGGAGTCGGTTCTTGAGAGATTTCTGTATAGAAAATCTTCTAGAGCCGGAGTCTAGTTAAATTTCTATATAGAATATCTTCTAGATCGGGGCTCTAGATAGATTTGTTTTTATAAAAAATTTTTATATAGAAAATATTCTGAACAGATTTCTTTATAGAAAATCTTCTACAGACGGTGTCTTTATTGCGTCCACTTGTGTTTAGCTCTGCAACACAATTAGGTTTATGCGGTTACAGTCAGAATTGGATTTCTTTATATACTGACTGCTTTAAGAACATATAAGAGTTGTAAAAAGAACGTACATTGACATTATTAGAACTGTTGACAAAATACAATCCATTAACTTTATTATCGCTTGTCTGGGGCCTTGCATTAATAGCAACAAAGTAATGATGAGACATATAGGGTCCACATGGTAATAATATTTTAAAAGAATGTATTGTTTAAATGAGTTTCTGTAAAGTATCAAAGGGAAATTTTTACCAGATATATTAGAAATGTAAATCTTCCAAATAATTAGAATGGTGAAGATTAAATTCTAAAGTAACATGAAATTCCAATCGGTTGCCAGGTTAATTGGTTCAAAAATTTAGACTTGGGTCCAAAATCGTTTTTAGAAATTCAAACAACACCTTGATATTCATAGAATTTTCTACATTAGTTTAATATTTCTTCTTCAAAAATTCTAAGAAAAAACATATAACTTAACTCAATTATCATTTTTTAAAGATAAAAATATCAGATTACTATACCTATAAGAAATTCATTAGAAATTCGATAACAATTTTCATTTCTATAGGGTTTTCTGCGAATTTTTTGAATTTTATAGAAATAAATTTTGATATTGAATTTGCTTGGAATAAAGATTAATTAATATTGAAACAAAAAAAAAAATAATGCAAAATCATTAACCTAATTAATTATTTAAAAGTATCAAATCAGAAATTCCAAGAAATACTATAACTGAACAACTAAGGAACCAAGTTGCTATGGAACACTTTTTTTTCAAACTAAAATCAAACATACATATAATTTATAGTTAGTGGAACTTTGAAATCGTTTTCGAAAAGAAAACTTTGATCTAAAGAGGAGAGTGAAAGATTCGATAACAAACTATTAGTCAGATCAATTTTTATACTCAACTTTAAAGATATATTCTGAAAACTATCGAAAATTAATCAAAATTCGTTCAACAAAGAATTTCAACTAGAGTTCCTAAACTAAAACCTGTAAAACTCCTTTTCAAAATTGTACTTTTATCCCTCCTTTGCCATCTCAAGTAAGCATCACTATATGATTCTTAAGAGCACAGAATTTTATCTCAACAACTTTTGACGATAAATTCAAAAAACCTCTCATTTGTTATTTTATAAATCAAGTTTAACTGAGGCTGCATAAACCCGTTTCACTATAATTATAAGTTTGAGGGCAAAAACGTGCATGTCATTCTTAGTTTCAGTTTTGTTTACAGTTTTATACATTTAATAAAATTCTTATCTTTTGTGAAATTCTAAGAATGAACTTTGGAACCTTAAAAATCACATTAGTGTAATGAAAAATGTTAAGCAAGTATCTGTTAAATAGAAACGATATACATAAGTATTAGTTAAAAGAGTCAAGACTCTAGACTTATCTCCAGTCAATACTGTAGACTGTTCTATAGTACAGACTATAGAATGTTCTACATTCCAGACTATAGACTGTTCTATAGTCCAGACTATCGATAGTCCAGACTAAAGACTGTCCCATAGTCCAGACTATAGACTGTTCTATAGTCCAGACTATAAACTGTTCTATAGTCCAGACTATGGACTGTTCTATAGTCCCAGACTATAGACTGTTACATAGTCCAGACTATAGACTGTTCTATAGTCCAGACTATAGACTGTTCTATAGCCCAGACTATATACTGTTCATAGTCCAGACTATAGACTGTTCTATAGTCCACACTATAGACTGTTCTATAGTCCAGACTATAGACTGTTCTATAGTCCAGACTATAGATTGTGCTATAGTCCAGACTATAGACTGTTCTATAGTCCAGACTATAGACTGTGCTATAGTACAGACTATAGACTGTTCTATAGTCCAGACTATAGACTGTTCTATAGTCCAGACTATAGACTGTTCTATAATCCAGACTATAGGCTGTTCTATAGTCCAGACTATAGACTGTTCTATAGTCCAGACTATAGACTGTTCTATAGTCCAGACTATAGACTGTTCTATAGTCCAGACTATAGACTGTTCTATAGTCCATACTATAGACTATTCTATAGTCCAGACTATAGACTGTTCTATAGTCCAGACTATAGACTGTTCTATAGTCCAGACTATAGACTGTTCTATAGTCCAGACTATAGACTGTTCTATAGTCCAGACTATAGACTGTTCTATAGTCCAGACTATAGAATTCTATAATCCAGACTATAGACTGTGTCCAGAACAGTCTACAGTCTGGACTATAGAGCAGTCTATAGTCTGGACTATAGAACAGACTATAGACTGTTCTATAGTCCAGACTATAGAGTGTTCTATAGTCCAGACTATAGAGTGTTCTATAGTCCAGACTATAGACTGTTCTATAGTCCAGACTATAGACTGTTCTATAGTCCAGACTATGCTGTTCTATAATCCAGACTATAGACTGTTCTATAATCCAGACTATAGACTGTTCTATAGTCCAGACTATAGACTGTTCTATAGTCCAGACTATAGACATAGCCTATCCTCTCTTAATGTCAACCTCACCCACTGTAAAGACTTGGTGTCCCTTGTTACGCTAACGAGGCTCTGACGACCGACCGTAGGCGGGATAACCCTAAAACTTTGTTATGCTAAATACCTACATACTTCTGCACGCCTGGTGGTAATGTTGGCAGTTCTATAGTTCTATGTGGTAGACTGTTCTATAGTCCAGTCTATAGACTGTTTTGCAGTCTATACTGTGAACTGTTCTATAGTCGAGTCTGCTGATCATACTAGTAATAATATGCCGTGATTCTAATTAGTTGACTCTAGCTGTAGTCGAAGGTTAAGTGTGTAAAATTTGGGGTAATTAAAATAATATATCATGCTAATGAATTTAGTTTTCTTTAATTCTATGCATCATCAATGTAATTATTTATGATGCAGTTTTTTTAAGTCATCGGTATTTTGGCACACGATTGTCAGTCTATTTGCATAGGACTTCAAATTTAAATCATCAATAACAACAGATTAGTAAAAACAATGTAGTAAATTTTGTATGTATTTGTGTATGTATGTAGTCCAAAGTGTCTTACAATTCTTATAATGCTAATTTTACTAAAAATTCCATTATCAAATTATTCAGTTCAAAATCCTTATAAGAAAAATATCATATTGAGTTGTATTTATTTGATTAATTAAGAAAAACTTGTAATATGTTTGGACTTGAGTCGTTTAACTAATGTTAATCTGAATTTGTAATCTGGCGTCGACTTTTTTATTTACTGTAAATGTGTCATTGATATTTGCACCCTACGACAGGAAAGTTATAGGAAGTATTGGTTACATTTCAATTGTGTATATGTTATAGTATTATACCAATCAATTGCTTATATTTTGGATCTCATAAGATATCGGGTATTGTCAGATAGATTAATCGTTTTCTGAATATATTAATAAGTCAAGCTAGTTCATCGATAGTCCAGGCACACATATGTATGGTATCACTGATAATACACTCAAAACATCTTCCAAATTTCAGTAAAGCGAAGAGCTACTAGTTCAGAATAATATCTACTATTATCGAGCCTTACTTCGGCAATTACATTTGCTGTTCATTCGACCTGAATACTGTTCAGATCGAATTACTTTCATAATTTTGATAGGTATTTTTGGAAAAGTACTATCTTTTCAATTCTTCTATGATAGTACTTGTTTTTCACACGATATTTACTTACAAAACAACATGTAGCATCTGTTAACCGATTACTACCACCACCATTACAACTAAGTATCTCCCATAAAGGGCCTCTTTACATTACTCACACCACACACAGCCAAGCCCTCTTTTTGGTAGGCGTTTACCGGTTTAACTTGCGGTAAGTTATAAATAGCGGAAATTTGCCACAAGTCACACACACATAAATAATTATTAACAATATTTAATAACAAGAACAACCACAATAACAACAATAAATAGGAGACACTTGGTAGACGGACTTTGATAATAACAATAATAAATATGTATTAAAATAATATTTAAATGATAATATGCCAGACTAATAATAACATACACTCGTGCCAAAATATTTATAATCATACAGACATTGTATAGATTTGTTTATAAACATTTGTATGTATATATATTTATTTTAAAGTTGAACTTTGGACTGTCTAAACGTATGTATGATGAAGTAGGTTACGAAGGCAGGTGTACAAATGAATGTATTCGCTGTGAGGGGAAATGCATTAATCCACACTATAGATTGTTCTATAGTTCAGACTATAAACTGTTCTATAATCCAGACTATATACTGAGTCAAGACTATAGACTGTTCTATAGTTCAACCTATAGACTGTTCAATAGTCTAGGCTATAGACTGTTGCATAGTCCAGACTATAGACTGTTCTATAGTCCAGATTATGGACTGTTCTATAATCCAGACTATAGACTGTTCTATAGTCCAGACTATAGACGGCTCTATAGTTTAGACTTTAGGCTATTCTATGGTCCAGACTATAGACGGTTCTATAGTGCAGACTATAGACTGTTCTAAAGAATGTTCTATAGTTCAGACTAATGACTTTTCCATAGTCCAGACTTTAGACTGTTCTATAGTGCAGACTTTAAACTGTTCTATATTCCAGACTAAGGACTTTTCTGTAGTCCAGACTTTAGAGTGTTCTATAGTCCAGACTATAGACTATTCCAGGTGTTAGACTGTTCTATAGTAAAGACTTTAGACTGTTCTATAGTCCAGACTAAGGTCTTTTCTATAGTCCAGACTTTAGAGTGTTCTATAGTCCAGACTGTAGACTATTCTATAGTTCCGACTATAGACTGTTCTATAGTCCAGACTATAGACTGTTCTATAGTCCAGACTATAGACTGTTCTATAGATCAGACTAAAGACTGTTCTATAGTCCAGACTATAGACTGTTCTATAGTCCAGACTATAGACAATTCTAAAGTCCAATTCTATAGTTCCGACTATAGGCTATTCTATGATCCAGACTATAGACTGTTCTATAGTGTAGACTATAGACTGTTCTATAGTGCAGACTATAGGCTGTTCCATAGTCCAGACTATAGACAATTCTAAAGTCCCGACTATAGACAATTCTAAAGTCCAGACTATAGACACTTCTGTAGTCCAGACTATAAACAATTCTATAGTCCAGACTATAGACAATTCTATAGTCCAGACTATAGACAATTATATACTCCAGACTATAAACAATTCTATAGTTCACGCTATAGGCTATTCTATGATCCAGACTATAGACTGTTCTGTAGTGCAGACTATAGACTGTTCTAAAGACTGTTCTATAGTCCAGACTAAGGACTTTTCTATAGTCCAGACTTTAGACTTTTCAATAGTCCAGACTTTAGACTGTTCTATAGTAAAAACGTTAGACTCTTCTATAGTCCAGACTAAGGACTTTTCTATAGTCCAGACTTTAGAGTGTTCTATAGTCCAGACTATAGACTATTCTATAGTCCAGATGTTAGACTGTTCTATAGTAAAGACTTTAGACTGTTCTATAGTCCAGACTAAGGTCTTTTCTATAGTCCAGACTATAGACTGTTCTATAGTTCCGACTATAAACTATTCTATAGTCCAGACTATAGACCGTTCTATAGTTCAGACTATAGGCTATTCTATGGTCCAGACTATAGACTTTTCTATAGTGCAGACTATAGACTGTTCTATAGTCCAGACTATAGACTGTTCTATAGTCCAGACTATAGACTGTTCTATAGTCCAGACTATAGACTGTTCTATAGTCCAGACTATAGACAATTATATAGTTCAGACTATAGACAATTCTATAGTCCAGACTATAGACAATTCTATAGTCCAGACTATAGACAATTCTATAGTCCAGACTATAGACAATTCTATAGTCCAGACTATAGACTATTCTATAATCCAGACTATAGACAATTCTATGGTCCAGACTGTGCTATTGTCAAGACTATAGACTGTTCAATAGTTCAGACTATAGACTGTTCTACAGTCACTACTATAGACTGTTCTATAGTCCAGGCTATAGACTATTCTATAATCCAGGACTGTTCTATAGTCCAGATTATAGACTATTCTATAGTCCAGACTGTTCTATAGTCCAGACTATAGATTGTTCTATAGTCCAGACCATAGACTATTCTATAGTTCAGACTATGTAATATTCTATAGTCCAGACTATGAACTGTGCACAGGTATGTTCAAATCTGAAACTTTTAATAACAAAATTTGTATTGATTTGTGGTTCCAAGAAATTGAAGATATTAAAATCATAATATTCTTCGATAACAACATAAAACCTGTTATTATTTCTGTAAATTCTAATGATAAGGAATTGATTCTTTGAAATCTCTTGTATATAAATGCAAATACCAATACCAAGACTTGTTTGCAAAAGAAATAAAAAAAAATTCAGTCATAATCAGTAAGTCTACGCATAAATATATAAGAAAACGTACACACAAACTTGTGTCATCCCTAGGTAAAGACCTGTATATAGACCATCATACCAATACACTTTAATCAAAATAAAAATTATAATAAAAATGTCTGGCTTGCCTCTGTATATAAAATGATCTAGCCCACAGACATAAAAACCACTTCAGACGAGCCTCCAAATTTATTTAGTTGCAATCCTACGAAACGATCAAAACAATATGTTTGTGGAACTAATCTTGGGCGCTCTAGCCTTTCTACTAGTCTGGGATTATTTAAGTAAAAAACATCGTAATGAAGTGTTTAGTAAATCGGGTATACGAGGACCTAAAACCTTACCCATATTGGGGAATTCGCTCGATATAAAACATGTTAATACAGAAAGTGAGAGAAAAACTATTTTGAAACAAGATCCTTTATAAAGAAAGTGTTTTTTTTTTATATAATTTTAGATATGATCGATTTTGTGCAACAGTGTAAGCATAAATATGGCAAAATCTATCGTATATGGGTTTTGCATCAAGTGAGTGTTTTCGTTTTGGATGTCAAATATTTAGAAGTGATTTTCGGCAGTCAACAGATGATTAAGAAAAGTCGTTTATATGATTTCATTGCGGGCTGGTTGGGTCGTGGTTTACTTTTGAGTTGGGGCAAGAAATGGCATTCGAGACGTAAGATTATTACTCCTACTTTCCACTTTAAGATATTGGAGCAATTTGTGGAGATTTTCGATCAACAGAGTAGTGTTATGGTGGAAAAACTGTACCAGAAGGCTGATGGTAAAACGGAGATTGATATATTCCCGGTAGTGTGTTTGTGTGCATTGGATATTATAACGGGTGAGTTTATTTGGAAATCGGGATTCAGTAAAGAGTTGTGTTCTATGTTGTAATATGGATAGTAGTTTAAAAGTTTAAAGATCACTTTAAAAATAATTTTATATTAAACAAATCTGAAAGTTAAAACATGAATTGGACTTTGATCTAAAGCAAATTTCGAATACTTCATATATCTGTTCTGGTGAGAAAATTTAACTTCTGGAAAGCTAATAAAAGAAATCAGAGTATAAATGAGATCCCTAGAGAAAGGTTTGGAAATTGCATTTATTTCGATTTCTTTTACATCTTTTCAGAAACTGCCATGGGAGTAAAAGTTAACGCCCAAGAAAAACCGGGCCTGGAATATGTTCAAGCCATAGCCACGTAAGTATTTCAAGATTTTAATGATATTTTTACTATTACTCTAAATTTCAAACCATTCCAAACCACTTCTAGCATGTCCCAAATTTCAGCCAATCGTGTGTTTAGTCCTCTTCAAAGAACCGATTTCCTATTTCGCTTATCAGCTCCTAAATTATATAGACAAACTGAACAATGTATATCCACATTGCACAAATTCACCATAGATGTTATAGAACAGCGTCGAACGGCCCTGGAAAAATCGCTAAAAGATGGCAGTTATAAAAGTAAAATATTTCAAGACCTTTAAGAAATAATAGTTCCTATTAAAACTTAAAATTTTCACTTCTTTTAGAAGTAGCCGATGACTCAGATTTGAATACTAAAAAACGCATGGCTTTACTAGATGTTCTACTACAGTCCACGATAAATGGTGCTCCTTTAACCAATGAGGATATACGTGAAGAAGTTGATACGTTTATGTTTGAGGGTCATGATACCACTACTAGTGGTATAGCTTTTGCTTTGTACTTAATAGCCCGTCATCCTGAGGTCCAAGCTAAACTAGTGGATGAAATTAAAAATGTTTTAGGCACCGACAAATATAAACCGGTGGGCTTTAGGGATTTACAAGATTTAAAATATATGGAATGTGTTATCAAAGAAACTTTAAGATTATATCCCTCGGTACCGGTTATAGGTCGTGAAATAACGGAAGATATATTAGTGGGTAAGTGAGTTTAACAGTTAAAAAGTAACAATTAACTAATATTTTTCATGTGCAATTAGGTGATATTACTATACCCGCCAATACTAACATTAACATTAATCTCTTCGCCGTCATGCGTGATCCTGATTACTTCCCCGAACCCAATGCCTTTAAACCGGAACGTTTCTCGGATGATAGCATGCAGAAAGTCAACCCCTTTGCCTATGCTCCTTTTTCGGCCGGTCCACGCAATTGTATTGGTCAAAAGTTTGCCACCTTGGAAATGAAGAGTACCATATCGAAAATGTTGCGTCATTTTGAATTGCTACCTTTGGGTCCCGATGCTAAGCCTATAATTAATCTTATTATACGTTCTTCGACTGGTGTACATATTGGTGTGAGACCAAGAGTTTTTTAGTTGAGCGTTTTTAGGAATTTATGGTCTTAAATCTAGTGATTTTTATGTTTTAAATTATATTAGCAAATAAATTATATATATTTTAGATTAAGGAGAGCAATATTAAATAAAATTATTTTTATATGATCAAAAATTAAAGGGACTTTTATTATAATTAATGGTAATATGTATATCTAAATATGGGGAAATTGTATTGAATTTTATTCAAAATCTAGAGGAAATATTTTGAAAAACTATTACAGTTTTCGCTGAATACCAATACCAAAATAAACCCAAATAGCGATAACCCGAAGACACCATTACCGAAATAAGCAAAAATACCGAAACCTGTAAAATACCTATTTTTTCACCGTTTCGAAACGGTTAACCTTAGTTTAAACAATTTCGTATTTTGGCCTAATAGTTAGTTAGTTAGTTAGATTAGTTAGTTAGTTAGTTAGTTAGTTAGTTAGTTAGTTAGTTAGTTAGTTAGTAGTTAGTTAGTTAGTTAGTTAGTAGTTAGTTAGTAGTTAGTTAGTTAGTTAGTTAGTAGTTAGTTAGTTAGTTAGTTAGTTAGTTAGTTAGTTAGTTAGTTAGTTAGTTAGTTAGTTAGTTAGTTAGTTAGTTAGTTAGTTAGTTAGTTAGTTAGTTAGTTAGTTAGTTAGTTAGTAGTTAGTTAGTTAGTTAGTTAGTTAGTTAGTTAGTTAGTTAGTTAGTTAGTTAGTTAGTTAGTTAGTTAGTTAGTAGTAGTTAGTTAGTTAGTTAGTTAGTTAGTTAGTTAGTTAGTTAGTTAGTTAGTTAGTTAGTTAGTTAGTTAGTTAGTTAGTTAGTTAGTTAGTTAGTTAGTTAGTTAGTTAGTTAGTTAGTTAGTTAGTAGTTAGTTAGTTAGTTAGTTAGTTAGTTAGTTAGTTAGTTAGTTAGTTAGTTAGTTAGTTAGTTAGTTAGTTAGTTAGTTAGTTAGTTAGTTAGTTAGTTAGTTAGTTAGTTAGTTAGTAGTTAGTTAGTTAGTTAGTTAGTTAGTTAGTTAGTTAGTTAGTTAGTTAGTTAGTTAGTTAGTTAGTTAGTTAGTTAGTTAGTTAGTTAGTTAGTTAGTTAGTTAGTTAGTTAGTTAGTTAGTTAGTTAGTTAGTTAGTTAGTTAGTTAGTTAGTTAGTTAGTTAGTTAGTAGTTAGTTAGTTAGTTAGTTAGTTAGTTAGTTAGTTAGTTAGTTAGTTAGTTAGTTAGTTAGTTAGTTAGTTAGTTAGTTAGTTAGTTAGTTAGTTAGTTAGTTAGTTAGTTAGTTAGTTAGTTAGTTAGTTATTTAGTTCACTCCTTTTTCAGAATTTCTGGAGGCAATCCAACCCAGAACTCCTGGACTGACTAACCACCCTAATCTATTAAGAAATATTAAAGATAGCTTTAAACTCGCAATTCCACTTCATTTCATACAAACCCATATCCTAAATAAAAAATTATTTAGAATCACAGAATATTTAGGAAATGTTCATCGTTCTCGGTCCTCTACTCAGATCTATAAATATTTAGAATTATTGTATACGGACTTACAAAATTAGATAAAGAGGTCTTTGAAATAGGCAGAGGAGGAGTTTGTATGTGAAAATATTTCCCGGATTATGTTTACCCCTATATCATTTTATATGTAATATGTTTTCCCCATTTCTTTCTTATGTTTTCTCTACTCATTTAGTCATCTTCCATTTTGTATTATTAAAAAATGCAAATAAATCTGTTTGACTTGGACCCGCATTATCACAGACTTCTTATCGCACTGTACATTTACACTTTGATCACATTTAATTTGTTTTGAGGAAATACTTGGGGTGAAGGTGTATGGAAAACTAACAATCAACTGTGTTTCATTTCAATTCGTTTCATATTAACCCAATAACGGACTACAGGGGCTTTTTAAGGAATAACATTTGTATAACAATAAAATTATTTAAATAATTTGTATAGCAATTGCTGGTCGATATAGCTGGAATGTGTGAAGAGGATTGGAGAGTATATGGTGCCAACAGAGGTTAAGATATTTTCCGACTACCAGGAGGAAACTAGGGTTATATATATGATAAGGTTAAATATATTACCGTAGTATATAACAGACGATAGTTCAGGCTATAGACAGTACTTTAGTCTAGACTATAGACTAGGCAATATAGAATATAGTTAGGTCTACTATCGGAACTATAATCTGATCCGTTGTCTAGACTATAGCCTAAACTATTGTCTAGACTATAGACCAGACTATAGTGTTGATAATAGACCAGAATATAGTTAAGACCTATAGTCTTATAGTCTGATCTTTATAGTCTGACCTATTGTCTAGAATGTAGACAAGATGATGGTCCTGATTATAGTCCCGATTCGGTTACAAACTAGACTATAGAAACCTGACTATTCCCCAGATTGAAGTCTAGACAATAGACCAGAGTATAGTTTATAATATAGGCCAGACTATAGTGTAGACTAGAGACATAAGTCTGGTTTATTATCGAGACTATAGTCTGATCCATGGTCTAAAATATAGTCTAACGTATTGTCTAGGATTATAGTCTCATCTATTCCGCAGACTGAAGTCTTGACTATAGACCAGACTATAGTATATAATATAGAATAGACTATACACCAGACTTTAGACATACCCCACTATAGTATAGACCAATCTACAATATAGACTCTAGTGTAAACTATAAACAAGATTATAAGTCAACAGTATACTTCAGCTTTTAATATATACTATAAGCAAGACTGTAGATCGAGTTCTAATCTATACTGTAGATCAGAATTAATGAATCAATACTTTCAAAGTTCCTTCTATGCGAAAACATAAAGATTTTGCATTAACAAAGAGAAAAAATATTTGTGTAACTCTTAAAAAACGCTATTCATTTAAATACACAAAAATACCTAAGAATAACATTATCTCAGAAGACAATCTAAATAAATGATTAAACCAAAAAAAAAAAAAAGATTTAAATGTTATCAAAGTCCATCACTCACACACGTTTATTTTGGCTTTAAAATGAACAGTCAGACAAGCCTCTAGCGATTTCCGTTTCAGTCAAAATACTTTAGTAGCAATTTAGCTCTTCAGCAGACAACATGTTTTTGGAATTATTATTGGGCTTAATCGGTCTACTGTTTCTGTGGGACTATTTAAATAAAAAACATCGCTATGAATTATTGGATAAAGCGGGTATACCAGGTCCCAAGCCATTGCCTATTTTAGGCAACGCTTTGCGTAATAGACATGTTAATAGTGATAGTAAGTATAAATTAAGAACATTTTCTTAAACAAATTAAATTTAAAAATTTATATTTTAGATCTCATTGAATTTGCCCACGAAAATAAAAGAAAATATGGTAAAATTTATCGCTTTTGGATGCTGCATCAAGTGAGTGTTATTATCTTGGATCCGAAATATTTGGAAATCATCTTGAGCAGTCAACAAATGATTAAGAAAAGTAGTTTATATGATTTTGTAGAGGGTTGGCTGGGTCGTGGTTTACTTTTGAGTTGGGGCAAGAAATGGCATTCGAGACGTAAGATCATAACGCCCACCTTCCACTTTAAGATACTCGAACAGTTTGTGGAAATTTTCGATCAGCAAAGTGCTGTTATGGTGAAGAAATTGTATGAGAAGGCTGATGGTAAAACTGCAATTGATGTATTTCCAGTGGTGTGTTTGTGTGCTTTGGATATTATAGCGGGTAAGTGAGATGGAAGTTTAGATAGTAGCCTAGACTAAACTATAATCTGGTCTATAGCTATACCAGACTATAGTCTAGACTAAATACCTGACCGCCTTCTAGACTAGAGTCCAGACTACAGTCTAGACTATATACCAAACTATAGTTCAGACTACATTCTAACATATAAACCACACTAGAGTTTAGACTATAGACTACAGTCTAGACTATAGACCAGACTACAGTCTAGACTATAGACCAGACTATAGTCACGACTATAGAGAAGACTTTAGTCTCGACTATGTCTCGAGTAAAGACCAGACTATAGTCTCGACTATAGATCATCTATAGTACAGACTGTAGCCTCGACTACTGACCCGAGAATAATCTGAGTCTATAGAGCAGACTATAGCATGGACTAGAGAGCAGAATATAGGCCAGACTATAGTATAGAATATAGACCGCCCTATAGTCTCGACTATAGACCACCCTATAGTCTAGACTATAGAGCAGACTATAGTCTACTCTTGACGATAATCTAGACTATTTACCAGAATATAGACCAGACTTTATATAATCTAGACTATAGATCGGACTATAGACCATACTATAAACTAAACTATAGTCTAGACTATAGACCAGACTATAGTCTAGACTATAGTCCAGACTATAGTTTAGACTATAGATCTGATTATAGCCAAGACTATAGACCTGACTATAATATCAACTATAGACTAGACAATTGACTAGAAAAGAATATACTCAAGACTAGAGAATAGTATTGACTGTAGACCAGACTATAGTCTAGACTGTAGACCATAATCTAGACTACTGACCAGACTATAGTCTTGACTATAGATTAGACAATATTCTTGCCTATAGTCTAGAGAGAGCTGCCTATAGTCTAGATTATAGACCAGAGTATATATACTATAGTCTTCACTATATACCAGACTATATAGTCTCTTCTAAAGATTAGGGGCTCAGTTGTATATATTTATCTTTTGTCTATAAATTTGTTTTTTAAACAAACTCATAAAAAGATAAGATTACTAAAAGTTAAATTTAAACTTAACTAATTAGATAATATTAAGATATAAACAATCAAAACTTTATAACAACTTTTGCTTTCAAATAAACTCTTACCATTTTTCACTCTGTTCAACTTTCAGAAACGGCCATGGGTGTTAAAGTAAATGCTCAAGAACAGCCGGGTCTAGAATATCCTCAAGCCATAACCACGTAAGTTTTTAAATTAAATATGACCCCCTTTCACTTTTTAAACTAAAATGCCCATTTTTAATATAGACTCTCGCGGATAATGGCTAATCGCTTCGTTAAACCCCTGCAAAGAACTGATTTTCTATTTCGTTTAACAGCACCCAAGGAATATCAAGAAGCTGAGCGTTGCATCAAAGTTCTGCATAAATTCACAACAGATGTTATCGAACAAAGACGTGAGGCTCTCGAACAAAAGCTAAAGGAAAGTTCTGTGACAAGTAAGTTTCCTCAGATTTTCCCCAACTTTCTCTGAACGAAATTTTGTTTTACTTTTAGCTGAAGCAGAAGATTCAGAATTGAATGCTAAAAAACGCATGGCTTTATTAGATGTTTTATTGCAATCTACCGTCAATGGTGCTCCTTTGACTAATGAGGATATACGTGAAGAAGTTGATACCTTTATGTTTGAGGGTCATGATACCACTACTAGTGGCATATCATTTGCTTTGTACTTAATAGCTCGACATCCGGAGGTGCAAACAAAACTTGTGGAGGAGATCAAAGAAGTTATGGGCAGCGACAAGAATAAACCGGTAACATATCGTGAGCTGCAGGATTTGAAATATATGGAATGTGTTATAAAGGAAAGTCAACGTTTATATCCCTCAGTACCAGTTATAGGCAGGGAAATAACTGAGGACACACAAGTGGGTAAGTACATAGATAATCAACATTCGATTTTGAACTACATTTTAATTTGTATACAAAATTTTAGGTGATATAACTATACCCGCTAACACCAATTTAAGTTTATCCTTATTTATGGTTTTACGTGATTCCGATTACTTCAGCGATCCCGATGACTTTAAACCGGAACGTTTTGATAGTGTTGAGGGTGAAAAAATCAATCCCTTCGCCTATACTCCTTTTTCGGCTGGGCCACGTAACTGTATTGGCCAAAAGTTTGCCATGTTGGAAATGAAGAGTACTTTATCGAAAATGTTGCGTCATTTTGAATTACTGCCATTGGGTCCTGATGTTAAACCGGTAATTAATCTCATTTTACGTTCTACCACCGGTATGCATGTTGGACTTAAACCCAGGGTTCTGTAAAAGGCTGATTAAGAAAACTATAAAAGACTTTCCACATTGGACCTTGCCAAAAATGGGGATAAGTAAATGTAATTATTATTTTAAAGTATTAAGTAATGTTTGCTGAACTAATGTTAAGAGTATTATTAGATTTTGAGTACTTAAATAAATGCATTTTAAAAAATAATTTACAAATATTAAGGAATTAAATTTGACAAGGAAAAAATTAAGAATTAAGCAATGGAACGACAGAGAACTGAACTTGATCTGAGCCGAACTAGAAGTGAACTCGATCTTGAACTGAACTAGAACAATAATACAACTCTGTTCTAGAACAGAATTGGAGCAGACCTAGAACAGAACAAGAACAAAACCAGAACAGAACAGAACTGGAACAGAACTAGAACAGAACTAGAACAGAACTAGAACAGAACTAGAACAGAACTAGAACAGAACTAGAACAGAACTAGAACAGAACTAGAACAGAACTAGAACAGAACTAGAACAGAACTAGAACAGAACTAGAACAGAACTAGAACAGAACTAGAACAGAACTAGAACAGAACTAGAACAGAACTAGAACAGAACTAGAACAGAACTAGAACAGAACTAGAACAGAACTAGAACAAAACTAGAACAGAACTAGAACAGAACTAAAACAGAACTAGAACAGAACTAGAACAGAACTAGAACAGAACTAGAATTGAACTATAACAGAACTAGAACAGAACTAGAACAGAACTAGAACAGAACTAGAACAGAACTAGAACAGAACTAGAACAGAACTAGAACAGAACTAGAACAGAACTAGAACAGAACTAGAACAGAACTAGAACAGAACTAGAACAGAACTAGAAAAGAACTAGAACAGAACTAGAACAGAACTAGAACATAACTAGAACAGAACTAGAACAGAACTAGAACAGAACTAGAACAGAACTAGAACAGAACTAGAACAGAACTAGAATAGAACTGGAACAGAACTAGAACAGAACTAAAACATAACTAGAACAAAACTAGTACAGAACTAGAACAGAATTAGAACAGAACTAGAACAGAACTAGAACAGAACTAGTACAGAACAAGAACAGAACTAGAACAGAACTAGAAAATAACTAGAACAGAACTAGAACAGAACTAGAACAGAATTAGAACAGAACTAGAACAGAACTAGAACAAAACTAGAACAGAACTAGAACAGAACTAGAACAGAACTAGCACAGAACTAGAACAGAACTAGAACAGAACTAGAACAGAACTAGAACAGAACTAGAACAGAACTAGAACAGAACTAGAACAGAACTAGAACAGAACTTGAACAGAACTTGAACAGAACTAGAACAGAACTAGAACAGAACTAGAACAGAACTAGAACAGAACTAGACCAGAACTAGACCAGAACTAGAACAGAACTAGAACAGAACTAGAACAGAACTAGAACAGAACTAGAACAGAACTAGAACAGAACTAGAACAGAACTAGAACAGAACTAGAACAGAACTAGAACAGAACTAAAACAGAACTCGAACAGAACTACAACAGAACTACAATAGAACTACAATAGAACTACAATAGAACTAGAACAGAACTAGAACAGAACTAGAACAGAACTAGAACAGAACTAGAACAGAACTAGAACAGAACTAGAACAGAACTAGAACAGAACTAAAACAGAACTAGAACAGAACTAGAACAGAGCTGGAACATAACTAGAACAAAACTAGAACAGAACTAGAACAGCACTAGAACAGAACTAGAACAAAACTAGAACAAAACTAGAACAGAACTAGAACAGAATTAGAACAGAACTAGAACGGAACTAGAACAGAACTAGAACAGAACTGGAAAATAACTAGAACAGAACTAGAACAGAACTAGAACAGAACTAGAACAAAACTAGAACAGAACTAGAACAGAACTAGAACAGAACTAAAACAGAACTAGACAGAACTTGAACAAAACTAGAACAGAACTAGAACAGAACTAGAACAGAATTAGAACAGAACTAGAACGGAACTAGAACAGAACTAGAACAGAACTAGAACAGAACTAGAACAGAACTAGAACAGAACTAGAACAGAACTAGAACAGAACTAGAACAGAACTAGAACAGAACTAGAACAGAACTAGAACAGAACTAGAACAGAACTAAAACAGAACTAGAACAGAACTAGAACAGAACTAGAACAGAACTAGAACAGAACTAGAACAGAACTAGAACAGAACTAGAACAGAACTAACAGAACTAGAACAGAACTAGAACAGAACTAGAACAGAACTAGAACAGAACTAGAACTACAGAATTAGAACAGAACTAGAACAGAACTAGAACAGAACTAGAACAGAACTAGAACAGAACTAGAACAGAACTAGAACTGAACTAGAACAGAACTAGAACAGAACTAGAACAGAACTAGAACAGAACTAGAACAGAACTAGAACAGAACTAGAACAGAACTAGAACAGAACTAGACCAGAACTAGACCAGAACTAGAACAGAACTAGAACAGAACTAAAACAGAACTAGAACAGAACTACAACAGAACTACAATAGAACTAGAACAGAACTAGAACAGAACTAGAACAGAACTAGAACAGAACTAGAACAGAACTAGAACAGAACTAGAACAGAACTAGAACAGAACTAGAACAGAACTAGAACAGAACTAAAACAGAACTAGAACAGAACTAGAACAGAGCTGGAACATAACTAGAACAAAACTAGAACAGAACTAGAACAGCACTAGAACAGAACTAGAACAGAACTAGAACAGAACTAAAACAGAACTAGAACAAAACTAGAACAGAACTAGAACAGAACTAGAACAGAACTAGAACAGAACTAGAACAGAACTAGAATAGAACTAGAACAGAACTAGAACAGAACTAGAACAGAACTAGAACAGAACTAGAACAGAACTAGAACAGAACTAGAACAGAACTAGAACGGAACTAGAACAGAACTAGAACAGAACTAGAACAGAACTAGAACAGAACTAGAACAGAACTAGAACAGAACTAGAACAGAACTAGAACAGAACTTGAACAGAACTAGAACAGAACTAGACAGAACTAGACAGAACTAGACAGAACTAGAACAGAACTAGAACAGAATTAGAACAGAACTAGAACAGAACTAGAACAGAACTAGAACAGAACTAGAACAGAACTAGAACAGACCTAAAACAGAACTACAACAGAACTGCAACAGAACTGCAACAGAACTACAACAGAACTAGAACTGAATATAGTATCAAAAATTTATTAGAGAGAATAACATGTCAGTGCCGAAATATGCATAACTGGGTACAAAAATGTTAATAAAGTACTTTTACATTTTAAGTACTTTTAAATATTTTCCTACAATTTATTTTAATCAAAGTACTTTAAACGCCGATACTAATTTTAGATTGAGTTTTTTAAAAACTTCTCAAAAAACAAGAGATAAAGAGAGAATAGTTTCAATGGGTGAATACATTATGGACTTTGACTTGCTACAACTCTTAAAATAACAAAACTATCTGCAAAAAAATCTATAGAAATATAGTAACTATACAATGAGATCAGTGATCGATCATACTCTTTACTACACAAAACAATTACTCTTTTAATCTAGAATACCGAACCAACTAACTATATTTAGTAAAGTCTCTATTTAAACATTTTACTAGCAATGGAAATCGTTAGTGATAATTGTACTCTTTAGCTTAAAACATGTTTATAGAATTAATATTGGGCCTGCTGGTGCTAATCTTTGTGTGGGACTACCTTAACAAAAAACATCGTAATGTAGTATTGGAAAAATCGCATATACCGGGACCTAAAACATTGCCTATTATAGGCAATACACTGGATGTAAGACATGTTAATAGTGATAGTAAGTATGATGGACCAATAAATATTATAAATTGTTATTAGTCTGTTATATATCTTCTCTAGATGTCATTGAATCTGTGCGGGATTTTAAAAGAAAATATGGTAAAATTTATCGTTTTTGGGTGCTGCATCAATTAAGTGTTGTCATATTGGATCCCAAATATTTGGAAGTGGTTCTTAGCAGTCAACAAATGATTAAGAAAAGTAGTTTATATGATTTTCTAGTGGGTTGGTTGGGTCGTGGTTTACTCTTGAGTTGGGGCAAGAAATGGCATTCAAGACGTAAGATTATAACGCCCACATTCCACTTTAAAATTCTCGAACAATTTGTTGAGATTTTCGATCAACAAAGTAGTATTATGGTCAAGAAATTATATGGGAAAGCTGATGGTAAAACTGATATTGATATATTTCCGGTGGTGTGTTTGAGTGCTTTAGATATTATAGCAGGTGAGTGGTAGTAATTTTATATAGTCAAAACTTTTTAATTGCTGAAATTAGTTAGACACTATAAAGCCTAAAACACAATTCACATTATTAAAATTATTGTTTGAATTTTGTAAAGTCATTGTTTTTATTGTTATAAAATTAACTTTGAACAGCAAGTGTAATTACATATTATATTCCGATTAAAATCTACATTCATCTTTGTTGTATGTTTAAAAGTGCTCTCATTAAAATAGGTTAACGGCTGCCTCTACTATCGATGCTGCCCATTACAGTAAAAACCATAGGCTTCGAATTTTTTATAAAAATCTGATAATCTGAAGGCTGTGCTATAGTCTGTATTATAGACTAGGACTATAGCCTGCTCTATAGACTGCATTACATCTTACAGTTTGGTTACAGTCCAGTCAATAGTCTAGACTGACTATAGTCTAGACTATAGTCTAGTCTATAGTCTAGTCTATAGTCTAGTCTATAGTCTAGTCTATAGTCTAGTCTATAGTCTAGTCTATAGTCTAGTCTATAGTATAGTCTATAGTATAGTCTAGACTATAGACTAAACTATAGACTAAACTATAGACTAGACTATAGACTAGACTGTAGACTAGACTATAGACTAAACTATAGACTAAACTATAGACTAAACTATAGACTAGACTATAGACTAGACTGTAGACTAGACTATAGACTAGACTATAGACTGGACTATAGACTAGATTATAGACTAGACTATAGACTAGACTATAGACTAGACTATAGACTAGACTATAGACTAGACTATAGACTAGACTATAGACTAGACTATAGACTAGACTATAGACTAGACTATAGACTAGACTATAGACTAGACTATAGACTAGACTATAGACTAGACTATAGACTAGACTATAGACTAGACTATAGACTAGACTATAGACTAGACTATAGACTATAGACTAGACTATAGACTAGACTATAGACTAGACTATAGACTAGACTATAGACTAGACTATAGACTAGACTATAGACTAGACTATAGACTAGACTATAGACTAGACTATAGACTAGACTATAGACTAGACTATAGACTAGACTATAGACTAGACTATAGACTAGACTATAGACTAGACTATAGACTAGACTATAGACTAGACTATAGACTAGACTATAGACTAGACTATAGACTAGACTATAGACTAGACTATAGACTAGACTATAGACTAGACTATAGACTAGACTATAGACTAGACTATAGACTAGACTATAGACTAGACTATAGACTAGACTATAGACTAGACTATAGACTAGACTATAGACTAGACTATAGACTAGACTATAGACTAGACTAGACTAGACTAGACTAGACTAGACTAGACTGGACTATAGACTAGTCTATAGTCTAGTCTATAGTCTAGTCTATAGTCTAGTCTATAGTTTAGTCTATAGTCTAGTCTATAGTCTAGTCTATAGTCTAGTCTATAGTCTAGTCTATAGTCTAGTCTATAGTCTAGTCTATAGTCTAGTCTATAGTCTAGTCGATAGTCTAGTCTATAGTCTAGTCTAGTCTAGTCTATAGTCTAGTCTATAGTCTAGTCTATAGTCTAGTCTATAGTCTAGTCAATAGTCTAGTCTATAGTCTAGTCTATAGTCTAGTCTATAGTCTAGCCTATAATCTAGCCTATAGTCTAGTCTGTAGTCTAGTCTATAGTCTAGTCTATAGTCTAGTCTATAGTCTAGTCTATAGTCTAGTCTATAGTATAGTCTATAGTCTAGTCTATAGTCTAGTCTATAGTCTAGTCTATAGTCTAGTCTATAGTCTAGTCTATAGTCTAGTCTATAGTCTAGTCTATAGTCTAGTCTAGTATAGTCTATAGTCTAGTCTATAGTCTATAGTCTGTAGTCTATAGTCTAGTCTAGTCTAGTCTAGTCTAGTCTAGTCTAGTCTAGTCTAGTCTAGTCTAGTCTAGTCTATAGTCTAGTCTATAGTCTAGTCTATAGTCTAGTCTATAGTCTAGTCTATAGTCTAGTCTATAGTCTAGTCTATAGTCTAGTCTATAGTCTAGTCTATAGTCTAGTCTATAGTCTAGTCTATAGTCTAGTCTATAGTCTAGTCTATAGTCTAGTCTATAGTCTATAGTCTAGTCTAGTCTATAGTCTAGTCTATAGTCTAGTCTAGTCTATAGTCTAGTCTATAGTCTAGTCTATAGTCTAGTCTATAGTCTAGTCTATAGTCTAGTCTATAGTCTAGTCAATAGTCTAGTCTATAGTCTAGTCTATAGTCTAGTCTATAGTCTAGTCTATAGTCTAGTCTATAGTCTAGTCTATAGTCTAGTCTATAGTCTAGTCAATAGTCTAGTCTATAGTCTAGTCTATAGTCTAGTCTATAGTCTAGCCTATAGTCTAGTCTATAGTCTAGCCTATAGTCTAGTCTATAGTCTAGTCTAGTCTAGTCTTAGTCTAGTCTATAGTCTAGTCCATAGTCTAGTCTATAGTCTAGTCTATAGTCTAGTCCATAGTCTAGTCTATAGTCTAGTCTATAGTCTAGTCGATAGTCTAGTCTATAGTCTAGTCTATAGTCTAGTCGATAGTCTAGTCTATAGTCTAGTCTATAGTCTAGTCTATAGTCTAGTCTTTAGTCTAGTCTATAATCTAGTCAATAGTCTAGTTTATAGTCTAGTCTAAGTCTAGTCCATAGTCTAGTCTATAGTCTAGTCTATAGTCTAGTCTATAGTCTAGTATATAGTCTAGTCTATAATCTAGTCTATAGTCTAGTCTATAGTCTAGTCCATAGTCTAGTCTATAGTCTAGTCCATAGTCTAGTCTATAGTCTAGTCCATAGTCTAGTCTATAGTCTAGTCTATAGTCTAGTCTATAGTCTAGTCTATATTCTAGTCTATAGTCTAGTCTATAGTCTAGTCTATAGTCTAGTCTATAATCTAGTCTATAGTCTAGTCTATGTATAGTCTACAATACTTAATCAAATGTCTGGTCTAGTTCATATTATAGTCTATAGTCTAGTCTTTAATCTGTACTATATTCTAGTATATAATCAGGGCTTTAGTTAGTCAATTATATATTTTTAAAAATAATTCTTATTATTCTTTTCAGAAACCGCCATGGGTGTCAAAGTAAATGCACAAGAACAGCCTGGTCTAGAATATGTTCAAGCTATAGCCAAGTAAGATATTTATGAAAGTTATTACCTTAATAAACCCCATAAAAGTTAAACTCTGTTCCCTTCGTTTAGTCTATCCCGCATAATGGCCGATCGTTTTGTTATGCCTTCACAAAGAACCGATTTTCTGTTTCGTTTAACTGCACCCAAGCAATACGAGGAATCAAAACGTTGTATTAAAGTCTTGCACAAATTCACAACAGATGTAATCGAACAAAGACGTTTGGCTCTGGAGCAGTCAATTAAAGATGGCACTTTTAAAAGTAATAAAATCATTTTAGTTTAGAAATTTTATTTAAAAATTCCTGAATTTACAGATGAATCGGAGGATTCTGATTTGAATACCAAAAAACGCATGGCCTTATTAGATGTGTTATTACAATCTACCGTCAATGGTGCTCCTCTAAGCAATGAAGATATACGTGAAGAAGTTGATACCTTTATGTTTGAGGGTCATGATAACACTACTAGTGGCATATCATTTACTTTATATCTTATAGCCCGCCATCCTGAGGTCCAAGCTAAACTGGTGGAGGAAATCAAAATAGTTTTAGGCACCGACAAAAATAAACCGGTAACATATCGAGATCTAGAAGATTTGAAATATATGGAATTGGTTATTAAGGAAAGTCAAAGATTATATCCTTCGGTGCCAGCTATAGGAAGGGAAATAACCGAGGATATTAAAGTGGGTAAGTGTTGAGCTAAAATTGTTTTCTTTTTTATAGATTTCTATACAAAGTTTTATATTTATTATAGGCGATATTACCATACCGGCTAACACTAATGTAAATATACCTTTGTTTATGGTTTTACGGGATCCCGATTACTTTACGCATCCCAATGAGTTCATACCCGAACGTTTTGAAAGTGATAGCAATCAGAAAATACATCCTTTTGCTTATACACCCTTCTCGGCTGGACCACGCAATTGTATAGGTCAAAAGTTTGCCATATTTGAAATTAAAAGTACTGTTTCGAAAATGTTGCGTCATTTTGAATTGCTGCCGTTGGGTCCAGATGTTAGGCCAGTGATTAATCTTATATTACGTTCAACAACTGGTATGCATATTGGTCTAAAACCCAGAGATTTAGAAAAGTGATGTCTAAATAATTTTTAATTATTTAATAAAATATGTAAATATTTTACATAGTACTAATATGATTTTAACAAAGGGAAAAGATCTTATGATCTTTATTGTATATAATTAATAAATATAGCCAATTTTTTAAATTTATATATGAATCAAGTGTCTTCTTAATCCAAACTTACTAAGAGTTATGTCTGACTATACTTTGATTTCTTTAAGCAATATTTCACAGAACATAGGTTTTGAAAATACTATCATAAATAAATATAAGATCTTGACTAGTAGATATACGTATAAACGAATTTCCCCCTAATTTGTGGGACTGTAGTCTAGACTATAGATTCGACTATAGTCTGGACTGCATTAGAAATTAGACTATTGGCTGGACTATAAATAATAGTATACAATGGACTATAGATAAGACTATTTTCTGGAGTATAGCCTAGACTATTTTCTATACTATAGACTAAATTATAGTCTGGACTATAGACTAAATTATAGTCTGGACTATAGACTGGACTATAGACTAGACTATATTATGGACTATAGACTAGACTATATTATGGACTATAGACTAGACTATAGTATGGACTATAGACTCTAGTATGGACTATATACTGACCTATAGTATGGACTATAGACTACACTATAGTCTGGACTATAGACTAGACTATAGTCTGGACTATAGACTAGACTATAATCTGGACTATAGACTAGACTATAGTCTGGAGTATAGACTAGACTATAATCTGGACTATAGACTAGACTATAGTCTGGACTATAGACTAGACTACAGTCTGCACTATAGACTAAACTATAGTCTGGGCTATAGACTAGACTATAGTATGGACTATAGTCTGGACTATAGACTAGATTATAGTCTGGACTATAGACTAGGTCATAGTCTAGACTATAGACTAGATTATAGTCTGGACTATAGACTAGACTATAGTCTGGACTGGTCTGGTCTATAGACTAGGTTACAGTCTGGACTATAAGCTGGACTATAGACTAGACTATATTATAGATTATAGACTAGACTATAGTATGGACTATATACTGACCTATAATATGGACTATATACTGACCTATAGCATGGACTATAGACTAGACTATAGTCTGGACTATAGACTAGACTATTGTCAGTACCATAGATTAGACTAGAGTATAGTCTGGGCCATACACGAAGCTACAGTCCGGACTCTAAACTGAACTGTAGTCTGGACTATATAGTCGACTAAAGTTTGGCCTATAGGCTAGACCATAGTATGGACTATAGGCTAGGCTATAGTCTGGACTATAAATTAGACTATAGTCAGGACTTATAGATTAGACTACAGTCTATATATTAGACTATAGTCTTAGCTTTAGATTAGAATATAGTCTAGACTAATCTGAACTGTAAATAAGTCTAGGGACTGGATTTATACATAGCTTTAATCCAAAGTCTGGACAACGTAATGGATAACCAGATCGTCTTGGACTTTAGACTAGTTATTAAACTGGAGTAGAATTTTACTTGTTTTAGGAAAAAAACATATTTTGATTTAATTTAAATTTTTATAACGTGTTAATAAACAGTAGTTTAATAACAGGTAAAATATTCCAGGTAAAAACAATTAAGAAAGTCGAACTTGACCGGCTATATGATACCTTACAGCAGTTAAAGGTATAGGATATGAGGGCTATGTTAAAAATTGCGAATTATAGTTTGATTAAAAGGTTTATATAGACAAACGGAGGGACAGATGAATGAAGAGGACCTAGTCTTCAAAGAAAATTATTTTAAGCCGATTTGTATACTTCAAGGTGCTCATAGAACATCGTACTATAGTGGAGTAGGGTTTAGTTAAAGGCATAAACAAATCATATAATTCTGGTTAAAAGATAATAACATTTAATACGGAAATAATGATTGATTAATTAATTAATTACAATGCTAAAGTTGTTAATAATTTTAATACTATAATTGTTACCACTTATAAATTGTTATTACATTGTATTAAAAATTTTCCTTTTGTATAATAAATTATAAAAAATATAATAACATTATGATTCCTTAAAAGTTTTTTTTAGTTATTAAACGATTTTGTTTGTTTAATTATTATAATTAGTCAACATAGTAATTCCATTCACACGAATTTATTATTAATGTTTAATTTTATAAGTACAACACCGAATTATGTTTGTTCAATTATAAATTACTAATTACTTTATATTGTTCAAAATATAGACCCTTTATACTTAACGAAATTCTGTATTTAATGTCAGAAATATATAAAAATAGTGCGTAAAAAGTTTAATATAAACTAAAACAAGTTTTTAAAAAAGTTATTCAGTAAAATTTACAGTTATAGTTGAGTTCCCTGTGGGAAATATAAGTCTATCAAGAAAGGAGATACAAATGTGATAAGAATTTGAGAATTTGTCCAATACATAATTAACAACTAAATCGGTGTATCAGTATTGCTTATTCTAATCTTAAGCACAACAAATCCTTAAGACTAGTTCACTGACCTGTTAATGAAAGTCTATATTCAATTTCTAGGTAATCGCGGGGGGAAATGGCAAGTACTGTTTAGAAAAAGTGTTTACAGAATCTTCAATTTAGTTTTCATACTTCATTCGATCCACAAATCATGACCTCTTGATTTTAGTGATATTGGTGAAAAATTAATAAAAATAATAAAAAATGTGGTTTATTTTATCAGATAATAACTTTTTTAACGTATTCATAGCAGTATTACGATATTATGTCTAATCATGCTTACCCATCCGAATAATCCAACAAAAGAAATTGTAATCTTATCAAATTATATGGATCAATATAACTTTCTTCAGTCATGGTGACTAGTAAAAGATAAGTATGAATAAATATTTTTAGACTATAATTAAATAAAGGAGAGAATTCGATGTGGGACTATATACTAGACTATGGACAAGACAACAGTCTGGACTACAGACTAGACTATACTCTGGTCTACAGACTAGACTATAGTCTGGACTATATACTAGACTATAGTATGGACTATAGACTAGATTATAGGCTGGACTATAGACTGAACTATATACTAGGTAATAGTGTCTATGGACTTTACTATGGACTTAACTATACTCTTCACTATAGATTAGACAAAATACTAGACTATAAACTACATATATTTTGGACTATGGCTAAGCTATATACTTACCAGACTAAAGTCCGGACAATAGACTAGGTTATACTCTGGACTATAGACTAGACTACAGTCTGGACTGTAGACTAGACTAGACTATAGTCTGGAGTATAGACTAGACTATAGTCTGAACTATAGACTAGACTATAGATTAGACTATAGTCTGGACTATAGACTAGACTATAATCTGGACTATAGACTAGACTATAGTGTGCATTATAGACTAGACTATAGAGTAGACTTTAGTCTGGACTATAGACTAAACTATAATCTAGACTACAGACTAGGCTATAGTCTGCACTGTATACTAGACTATGGTCTGGACTACAGACTAGACTATAGCCTGGACTATATATTATTATATTGTCAGGACTATAAACTAGCCTATAATCTGGACTACAGACTAGACTATAGTCTGGACTACAGACTAGACTATAGTCTGGACTAAAGACTAGACTATAGTCTGTACTATAGACTAGACTATAGTCTGGACTATAGACTAAACTACATACTAGATAATAGTGTAGACTTTACTGTACTATAGTCTGGGATATGAAATAGACTATAATCTTCACTACAGACTAGACAAGAATACAGACAGAACTATAATCTGGATTATAGTTTAGATTTTTTACAAGACCTCAATCTGTACTAGATTATATTCTGGACTATATCTGTACCAGATTATGGTCTGGGCTATAGATTGGACTATCGTCCAGAATATAGACTAGACTATAAACTAGACTATAGCTCAGAGTAGACTATAGTTCAGACTTTAGGCTATACTCTAGTTTAAACTCTGAACTATAGACTATCCTATATTCTATACTAGGCTATAATCTGGACAAGACTATAGTCTGGACATGGACTGGACTATAGACTAAACTATAGTCTGGACATATACTGGACTATAGGCTAGACTATAGTCAATAGTCCGGACTATAGATCATACTTTACTATTGTACAGTCTAGACTATAGACTCGACTTTAGACTAGACTGTGGCCTGGACTATAGTTTTTACTAAAGACTATACTATAATCCGAACTATAGACTAGATTATAGTCTGAATGATACACTAGACCATAGTCTGGTCTATAGACAAGCCTATTCACTAATCTATATTCTTGACTATACACTAGACTGTATACTAGATTATAGTTATCGAGAGTTAGTTTATATACATATGTATATATATGGAAGCCAGACGTTTTAATCACTGACACATATTTGTTGCAATGCAAAACCGTGATACCCCATTAGTGGTAGATACGTGGGGGGTTTTGATAATTCTTGTAAATCGAATTTCTTATCAAAAGTGTTTAAATGCTATTAAACGATAAAGTAACTTTTGTTGTAAAAAAAAATACAATAAGAATTTATAGCAGGTTATGTTCGAACATATGATACCCTACACTAGTGAATATTTGGGAAGCCTAGTATTGGGGCTTAAAATATGAGGACTAGAAAGTCTAAAATAAACTGATTCTTAGGTTATTAAAAAACTTCTTAATATTGACATTTTTTAAAAGAAAGTTTTTCTTAATATACTTAAAAGTCAGTGTAGAACCAAATGTATTGGTTCATTGGAATAAACACATAAAATATATATAAAATAGTTAATAATCTTATCAATGAAATGAATTTAAACAAAAGTAAATTGAACTTTGTTTTGTTATTGTTTTGGAGTAGATTTGCTAAATAGTCGTTTGGAAACGTTCAATATTCTGATCAGGGATATGATTATTATTATATTAGACAATACAACTTGAGTTATATTATGCACGTGTTAATGACAGTTTATCAAATATCGAGTGACCTCTATGGCGACTTTTGTCTATAGTATGTATAGTCTTTCGACTTATCTATAGAGTGGGCTTTACTATAGTCCTTTTCCGACTTCAGTCTATAGTATGGACTTTCGACTTGTCTATAGACTGGGATTTACTATAGTCTATTTCCCAGTGTAAAGTCTGGACAATAGTTTAGTCTATAGTCTGGAGAGCAGTCTAGTCTATAGTTTATATTATAGTTTACTTAATATTAGATTAAATTTTTGAGGTTTTTTGTCATTTACTACAGTTAGCAAATATCAAAACCCGGTTCTTTATCGATTCTACATCTCTAAACCTTTTATACACAGAAAGATGGAGAGACTGAAACACGGGTGAATATGCTTAGATCGTCTTAACATCTAAGACGGACTTTTATCGGTTTTAAGTTACCTATAAGCAAAACCGATTCTGAATCGGTTCTAAATCCTAACATCTCTAAATCTTTTTATATTGGCATTTCTTTAAGGCGATAAGATTATGCGAACAAATCAATGAATATTTTCGGTAACTCAAAACATATGTACGTTATCTCCCGCTGATAAGAGAGTGAGCGATTACAAGTACTAATAGAAGCGATTAAAAGAATTGCAATAGACTCCAACAGAAGATTGATAATACAAAGTAAATATTTATATATAAACCCCAATCATTTAGCAAGAACGCGTAAAATAAAACGGACACGATATGTTTTGGGAATTATTAATAGGTTTTATTACCTTTCTATTAGTCTTGGACTATTTTAATAAAAAACATCGTGAAGAATTATTTAAAAAAGCGGGCATTAAAGGTCCCAAACCACTGCCGCTATTGGGTAATGCCCTATTAGCCATAGGCAATAGTACATCACGTAAGTTTGAAACTTTAAATTTTTAACTTACATATACCCTTATTAATATAACTTTATGTGTGCAGAGGTTTTTGAATTCTTAAGGGCCTTAGGCGAGGAATATGGCAAAGTAGCACGTTTGTGGGTTTTCGGTGAATGTGTGATAATAATACGAGATGCGAAATATTTTGAAAGTGTACTCAGCAGCCAGCAAGTCATTAAGAAAGACGCCTTATATGATCTTTTAAAATGTTGGCTGGGCGATGGTTTACTCATAAGCTCAGGCTCCAAATGGCATGCTCGCCGTAAGATCATAACACCCACTTATCATTTCAAAATTTTGGAACAATTTGTAGAAGTATTCGATCAACAAAGTTTTATTATGGTAGAAAGATTAAAAGACAAGGCCGATGGTAAAACCCCTCTAAATATGTTTCCCATAGTGTGTTTGACGGCTTTGGATATTATAGCCGAAACTGCCATGGGTGTTAAGATTAATGCTCAAGAGAATCCCAACTTCCCCTATGCTAAAGCAGTGACAGAGTGAGTTTGTTTAGTTAACATTTTGCAAACAAGTTTTTATAAAAAAATAATCTTTCAGTGCTGCCGATATTATAGCTACACGCTTTATGAAACCCGCTCAACGTTTTGAGTTCCTGTTTAGACTCTTCGAATATAGAAGTTATCGTAAAATGAAACAAAGTATTGAAATTATGCATAATTTTACTGATAAAGTTATTAGAGAGAGGCGCGAAGCTTTGGAGAAATCAATTAAGGATGGTACCTTTGTGGCCATGAGTAAGTGGAAGTGAGGTGTATTTGATATCATCTATAGTCTGAACTACACTTTAGTCTATATTCCGGACAATAATCTAATCCATGATCTGGAATATAGTCTAGGTCATAATCTGAACAATAGTCCTCTCTATAGTCTGGACTGTAGTTAGAACAATAGAGTAATATCTGGCCTATACTCTAGTCCATTTTCTGGACAATAATATAGTCTATAGACTAGTCCATAGTCTGGACTATATTCTAGTCTATAATATGGTTTATAATGTAGTCTATAGTCTGGCTTATAGTCTAGTCTTTGATTTGGACTCTAGTCTATAGTCTGAAATATACTCTAATCTATAGTCTAGACTATAGTCTAGTCTATAGTCTAGGCTATATTCTAGTCTATAGTCTAAACTATAGTATAGTCTATAGCCTAAACTATTGACTGGTCTATAGTCTAGACTATAGTCTGGAATATAGTCTAGTCTATTGTCTGGAATATAATCTAGTCTGTAGTCAGAACAGTATAGTCTATAGTTTAGTCCATAGTCTTGTCTACTCTATAGTCTGAAATATAGTCTAGTCTATAGTCTGGACTATAGTCTATAGTCTGAACTATAGTCTAGTCTATGGTCTGGACTATTGTCTATACTCTGAACTATAGTCTAGTCTATGGTCTGGACTATTGTCTGTAGTCTGGAATAGAGTCTCGACTATAGTCTAGTCTGTACACAGAAAGATAGAGTCTGGATAGAGATAGAGTCTAGACTATATCTATAGGCTGGACTATAGTCTAGTCTATAGTCAGAACAATTGTCTAGTCTATAGTCTGGACTGTAGTCTAATCTATAGTCTAGTCTATAGTCTGCACTTATATCTATTCTATAGTCTAGATTAAAGTCTATTCTATATTCTGATCTATAGTCTGGACTGTAGTCTAGTCTATAGTCTGGACTATAGTCTAGTATATAGTATGGGCTATATTAAAGTCTTTAGTCTGAGCTATAGTATAGTCTACAATCGGGACTATAGTGTTGTCTATAATTTGGACTATAATCTAGTCTGTATCCAGGACTAAAGTCTTGTCTATATCAAAGACTATAGTCTGGTGTTAATTTTATTATTAAGTCTGAACTGTAGCCTATATGTGGATTATGTGTAGTTTATGTTCTGAACAACAGTACAGTCGTTAGTCTGGACTATAGTCTAGTCTTCAATCTGGGCTATTGTCTAGCCTTCAATCTGGACTATAGCCTAGTCAAAAGTCTGGCCTATTCCTATATAGTCTAGTCTAAAGTTTGGCTTATAGTCTGGACAATAGTCCATTATATATTTTGAAAACTTTTTTAAATCAAATATTTTCTATTTAACTCCGATTTCTAGCCAATACCACCGATGACATGGGCGTTAAGAAACGTATGGCTTTCCTAGATGTACTCCTACAATCCACTGTAGCCGGTAAGCCTCTAACCAATGAAGATATACGTGAAGAAGTCGATACCTTTATGTTTGAAGGTCATGATACCACTACTAGTGGTATATCGCATACTTTATACCTTTTGGCACGCCATCCAGAGGTGCAACAAAAAGTCTTTGAAGAAATTCTACAGGTTATAGGAAGCGATAAAGATAAACCTGTGACCATGAGAGAATTACAAGATTTGAAATATTTGGATGTGGTAATCAAGGAAAGTTTACGTTTATATCCACCAGTACCCATGATAGGGCGTATTACAGAGCAAGAAGTGGAAATGGGTGAGATTTTTCGGGAATATGGTTAAAGTCATATCAATTATCAATTCTGTTTTCTCCTTTAGATGGCAAAATCATACCCGCTAATGTTAATATTAGTTTGCTTATTTATGCCGCCTGCCGAGATCCCGATTATTTTGCTAAACCTAATGATTTTATACCGGAACGTTTTATGTCCAATGCTTTGGATCATGTTAATCCCTTTGCCTATGTACCCTTCTCGGCTGGTCCACGCAATTGTATTGGACAAAAGTTTGCCGTGTTAGAAATGAAAAGTACTATTAGTAAAATGATTAGACATTTTGAATTGTTGCCTTTGGGTGAAGAAGTGGTGCCGGTAATGAATTTGATTTTGCGCTCAGCCACGGGTATTAATTTGGGTTTGAAACCTAAAGTTTATTAAGGGAGCGTAGATTTCTCTTAAGTTTTAGTATTATTGTGTATTTTTATAATAAAATATTTTAATTTAATAAAATTTAGAAAGTTTATGAAGATTTTTTTAATAAATTTCCAATGGGGATTTTATACATTTTATTAGAAAAAGTGAATTTGAAAAGTGAACTTGAGAACTGTTATCAGTCCGCAGCAGCAGCACTAGTAGCAACAACAGGCAGTGTTGCCACTATTAACCCAGTTCACATTGAAGTCCCAAGTTGATCTGTTTTTGTTATAAACTTGATAACAATCTTGAAAAAAATCTGTTCATGCTAAAGCAACAATTGAAGCTGTAGACAATTTTATACATTTTGCATTATTTTATTGTTTTTATATTTAATGACAAACTATTATTAACAAATCATTATTAAACTCAAAACCTACAATTCATTAATATATATATATATATTTTTTTTTTCATTCTAAGGGGGATCGTTTAATAAAAACAACAACTTATTTAAAACAGTTTTAAAACTGTTGTTGGTGAGACAACATCAATTTTTTATAGAAAATCGGATTAAATTGTTAAATAAATAACGTTTGAGAAAGTGTGGAAAATGTGGTTTTTTAGCGGTTTTGTTCTATTTTTGTGTATTTTATTATGGGACTATTTATGCAAAAGAAGGCGTTATCGGATTTTGAGAGATTCTCGTATACCGGGACCCTCTTATACTTTGCCATTAATCGGAGATGTAATCGAGACCATTGGAAATGATACTTTAAGTAAATAACGTGAAAATTATAAAATTTTGTTTTAGTATTATTTGAACTGTTTCGGACCCGAATCGGATCGCAGAATTATACTTTTCACCGAATGATTTATATAAATACAAACCACATTCGAGTCAATTTTATCGCGATATCATTATTAATTATTAAAGACACACATCTTTCAAATACCCGGTATCGTCGGAAAACTGATTTCAACATACATAGGGAGAGACAGACATGCGCAGAGACGGTCATGGCTAATTTAACTCCTATAAGTACTCGGATACTTTATAAGGTCGGAAAATTATATTGAAGAAATTGCAAACGGAATGACAAACTTATATCTAAGGAATCATTAATATCAGATTTAAAAACAAGTAAATACTCACCATCTTAATATATCACGTCAATTTAAAGTTAATTTCGGAAGGTGGTTAGTCCTACATATGGACATTGATCAATTTGGAACAATCCTTTCGGAATTTTTTATCACCATTGACTAATTTAATGGATTTATGCTGAATTGCCCTATCCCGCTTTTATTATAAGCATCAGATTGGTTTTCGGAGCAGATTCTTTCATGGGGTCTTGAATCATTTAAGAACCGCACTCTACAGAATTTGAAAGAGTGATTAATTTCCTCATTTGTATGTGATTTTATTTAAATATTATAAGTTTCAAACGATTTATTAATAACAAACTAATTTTCTATAAAAGGGGTTCTATGAGGGATGGAACCACTTATAGTCCGATTCCAATGAAAATCCGTCGTGATATTTCGGTTCCAGAAACAAACTTGTTTATGTCAAAGTTTATCGCTATACAGGTTTTTTAAGTCAATTATGAACTTTTAAAGTTAATTTTCCGAAGAGGACCTATGGGACCTACATATATCCCGTTCAATGTTCAACTTTGGTAACAATATATGGAAAGTAAAGATATGCAACTCCACTCGGAGACCAAGAATAGAAAATATATAAGAAAATCAGAGAGAACCTGGCCTCTAAAACTAAATGGATTCATATTACGAAAGAGGATATTATTTGTTCTACTTTGAGGCTCTAGAGCGCAACTTCTTAAGGGTATATATAGAGTTATATGAAAGGAAAAGATGTGCAATTCCAATCGTAGACCAGTGGGTTCATTGTGATTCTCTTTAAAGAAAGTAAAGAATCTTGAATAGAGAATATCTAGGAAAAACAGAGAGAATAGAAAAAGAGTAAAGTCTGGTAATATACTGGGATTCAAGGGCTTCAGCCTGGCCCCTAAAACTAAATATAGAGCTGATCCTCTGTCGGATCCATTACTCAGAATGTAAAAATGTGTGATTTTATAAAATTTTCTCTTCCTCCCTTTTCTAGATGTCTTTGCTCTCTTCAAACGTCTGGGTGACCAATTCGGTAAAGTATTTCGTCTATGGTTATTTCATCGCGTTTTAATTGTAGTCAAAGATCCCAAATATTTCGAAGTACTTCTAAGCAGCCAACACCTCATTAAGAAACCTTTCATTTACGATATGCTCTCCTGTTGGTTGGGCGATGGTTTACTCTTAAGCTATGGCCCCAAATGGCATGCTCGACGTAAAATTCTAACACCAACATATCATTTTAAGATTTTAGAAGAATTCGTTGAAGTTTTCGATCGTCAGAGTAAAGTGTTAGTTAAGAAACTTCAGGCGAAAGCAGATGGTAAAACAACATTTGATATATTTCCGGTGATATGTTTAACGGCATTGGATATAATTGCGGAAACTGCAATGGGGGTAAAAATTAATGCTCAAGATAATCCAGATTTTCCATATGCAAGGGCGGTAAAAGAGTGAGCTGGAAATGAAATGATATTAATAAAGAATTTTAATGAAATATATACTTCTATTTTACAGCGCCACAAATTTACTTGCAACGCGTGCCGTGAGACCTCCACTTTATTATGACATAACCTATTTATTGACAGAATTCCCCTCATATCTACGGCTAAGGAAAAGTATAAAAATAATGCACGATTTTACCAATAAAGTCATAAATGAACGTAGAGCTGCAATGATCTCCGAAAAACAAACTAAAGAAGGTAAATTATATGAAAATAATATCTAGTAAAAATTATACGCCCAATTAATAATCTTCCAGTACCAATTATCGATTTGGCTGAGGGTCAAAAGAAACGTTTAGCCTTCCTCGATGTCTTACTACAAGCCACAATAGATGGCAAACCTCTGTCACAGGAGGATATACGTGAAGAAGTTGATACATTCATGTTTGAGGGTCATGACACCACTACCAGTGGCATATCATTTTGTTTATATATACTATCACGTCACACCTCAATACAGCAGAAAGTATTTAAGGAAATTTTAGAGGTTTTGGGTCCAGATAAAGATAAACCTATAACCATGAGAGATTTACAAAATCTTAAATATTTAGAAGCTGTAATTAAGGAATGTTTGCGTTTGTATCCCTCAGTTCCCATGATAGGACGCCAGGCTGTGCAGGACATACAAATAGGTATGTCTAAACTACTTGAAAATGTTCCCATAACCTATTCATTATAAGAAAAATTATGTTTTATTTCAGGTGATCAAATCATTCCCGCCAATACTACCATTACTATGCTTGTTTATGCTGCCGGTCGTGATCCCGATTACTTTAACCAACCCAATGATTTTAATCCCGAGCGATTTTATAGTGAATCACCCGATAATATTAATTCTTTTGCCTATGTTCCTTTCTCGGCTGGGCCGCGTAATTGTATTGGCCAAAAATTTGCCATGCTCGAAATGAAGAGTACCATAAGTCGTGTATTGCGTCATTTTGAAATTTTTCCTTCGGGCGAGGATGTTGTACTAGTATTAAGTTTAATTTTACGTTCTTTAAATGGGTGCAATTAGGTTAAGGCCACGTAAGGATTGAAATAAAATCTGTTTTAATTTGTATGAATGAAAATATACATATGTAAAGTATATTCATAATGAAGATGTAATTACTTTTTCATTATAAATTAGATAGTAGATAGATAGATAATCGATAGATAGATAGAAGATAGATAGATTAGATAGATAGATAGATAGATAGATAGATAGA
>NW_023995093.1:0-5000 GCF_015586225.1 Lucilia sericata | reverse complement strand
TTAAACAAGTTTCAGAGCCAATAACTAGTTTTTTAGAATTACGTCAATCAGAACTTTTACAGAATGATTATTAAAATTAAAACTTTGATGAAGAGTTATCGGCCCATAGTCTTTAAATTTACATATTTTATTAATATAATGTAATACAACAACTTCAAGTGTAAACTCTATATACAAAGTTCAAGTTATAACTTGTATTCGTATTAAAATGTGGGAGTTTTCATTTAAAGAAATATTTAGAAATGATTTCTAATGAGTTCAAATGTTTTAGCAGATTTGGGAGGATGAGTGAAAAGAGAATTTGGACAAAAATAGATATTTCTCAAAACCCGTTTACATTTTCAAATTAATTATACGTTTACATATTAGAGGACTATATTTTAGTGTAAAATTAGTTTTTTTTTATTTCTACGAAATACCCACTTTTTATAATACGAATAATTTCATTTCATACATAATTTAAAATTAATAAAAACATTCGGCATTTCATAAACCACTGTTAGTCTTAGTAAATCTATTAAAGTTAGAACTAATATCGTTATTAATTAAAAATGTTTTTCGCTTTAATTTTAATAATTTTAACAATTTTAATACTCGCCGATTATTTAAGGAAAAAACGTATAAATGAAATTTTAAAAGCCGGTGGTGTGGGTGGTTCTAAGCTAACATTGCCTGTACTAGGCGATATCTTACTGGTTATAGGCTTAAATGTAGAAAGTATAAAACCAAATAAATTCAAAACCTCAAACACTTAAAATAATCACAAATATAAAATTTCCAGATCTTATCCAATTCTTTAAAAGTTGTCAACTTAAATATGGCAAAATCTATCGTTTATGGTCCCTGAATAAATGTATTTTGATAGTACAAGATGTCGACTATGTCCAGCATATTCTAAATAGTCCACGTCTTATTAATAAACCTTTTTTCTACGATCAATTATCATTATGGCTGGGTGATGGTATACTTTTGAGTTCGGGTACAAAATGGCAGAAACGTCGTAAGATTATTATGTCCACCTTCAACTATAAGTTACTGGAACAATTTGTGAAAATATTTGATCAACAGGCCCATGATATGGTCCATCAGCTACGTGATAAAGCCAATGGTGAACAAGTTATTGACATAGTACCCGTGGTATGTTTAACAACTTTAAATATTTTACTTCAAACTACAATGGGTGTAGAAATGAGTGCCCACAGTCCAGATGGTTTAGCCTATATGGAGGCTTTAGAGAGGTACTACTATTTTGGTTTAAAATCTACAGTTTCATTTACACTTTTCTTGCTAGTCTTTTTCATATCGTTGGATCACGTTTTCTAAGACCTTTGGAACATTTCGATTTCACCTTTAAGCTATTATCCTATAAAACTTATAGTAAACTTCTGAAAAATGTTCAGATATTACACAGATTTACCGAAAGACTTATCAACGAGAGAAGAGCCGAGTTGACGAAAACGATTAAAGATCTTGATAATAATGGTAAGTAAACACGATCAGATCTCAAACCCTATAACAAAGCTCTATTTACTTAGAAAAGTTTTCTATAGAAAATTGTTCGAGACAACAGTTTTCTATAGAAAATTGTTCGAGACAACAGTTTTCTATAGAAAATTGTTCGAGACAACAGTTTTCTATAAAAAATTGTTCGAGACAACAGTTTTCTATAGAAAATTGTTCGAGACAACAGTTTTCTATAGAAATTGTTCGTGACAACAGTTTTCTATAGAAAATTGTTCGAGACAACAGTTTTCTATAGAAAATTGTTCGAGACAACAGTTTTCTATAGAAATTGTTCGAGACAACAGTTTCTATAGAAAATTGTTCGAGACAACAGTTTTCTATAGAAAATTGTTCGAGACAACAGTTTTCTATAGAAAATTGTTCGAGACAACAGTTTTCTATAGAAAATTGTTCGAGACAACAGTTTTCTATAGAAAATTGTTCGAGACAACAGTTTTCTATAGAAAAATGTTCGAGACAACAGTTTTATAAGAAAATTGTTCGAGACACCAGTTTTATATAGAAATTGTTCAAGACAACAGTTTTCTATAGAAAATTTTCGAGACAACAGTTTATAGAAAATTGTTCAGACACAGCTATAGAAAATTGTTCAACAACAGTTTTCTATAGAAAAATGTTCAAGACAACAGTTTTCTATAGAAAATTGTTCGAGACAACAGTTTTTATAGACAAATGTTCGAGACAACCGTTTTCTATAAACAAGTTCGAGACAACAGTTTTCTATAGAAAATTGTTCAAGACAACAGTATTCTATAGAAAATTGTTCAAGACAACAGTTTTCTATAGAAAATGTTCAGACAACAGTTTTCTATAGAAAATTGTTCGAGACAACAGTTTTTTATAGACAAATGTTCGAGACAACAGTTTTCTATAGACAAATGTTCGAGACAACAGTTTTATAGAAAATTGTTCGAGACAACAGTTTTCTATAGAAAATTGTTCGAGACAACAGTTTTCTATAGAAAATTGTTCGAGACAACAGTTTTCTATAGAAAATTGTTCGAGACAACAGTTTTCTATAGAAAATTGTTCGAGACAACAGTTTTCTATAGAAAATTGTTCGAGACAACAGTTTTCTATAGAAAATTGTTCGAGACAACAGTTTTCTATAGAAAATTGTTCGAGACAACAGTTTTCTATAGAAAATTGTTCGAGACAACAGTTTTCTATAGAAAATTGTTCGAAACAACAGTTTCCTATAGAAAACAGACATAATTGTTTGAGACAAAAGTTTTCTATAGAAAAATGTTAGAAAAAAGGATTCTTTATTTTTGCATTAAAATTTTAGCAAATGAGTATGAGGAGATGGACATCAAGAAGAACCGGGCATTTTTAGATGTACTACTGCAATCGACCATCGATGGCAAACCTTTAACAAACAGAGATATTCACGAAGAAGTTGATAATTTTACATTTGGAGGACATGATACCACTACCTGTGCTATATCCTTTATTCTATATTTACTTTCACGTCATCCTGAGGTGCAACAAAAAGTATACGACGAAATATTAAGAATAATAGGACCCGACAAAAATAAATCTGTGGGCATGAGTGAACTGCAAGAGCTTAAATATTTGGAATGTGTTATAAAGGAGGCATTACGTTTATATCCTCCAGGACCAATTATTGGACGAACAACGGAGGAAGATTTTAAAATTGGTATGCGGAGATAGTTTTTTATAAAAATATTTTAATTATTTCTATATTTTTAGGAAATAACATCATACCTCGGGGTACTGATATTATGATATTGATTTATGTTATGTGCCGGGATTCTGACTATTTTCCCCGGCCTAATGATTTTTTACCAGAACGTTTTTCAGACGAAAATAATGAGAAAATGCATACTTCTGCCTTTTTGCCATTTAGTGCGGGGCCTCGTAATTGTATTGGACAAAAGTTTGCAATGTTGGAAATTAAATCCATAGTTAGTTGTCTACTGCGTCATTATGAGTTTTTGCCTTTGGGTCCCGATGTTGTTGCAATGGTATCAGTGGTTATGCGTTCGTCGAATGGTATAAATATGGGTTTGAAATTAAGAGAATAATAATTTTTGAACAAATTTAATAAAAAAAAGTTCCTTGCATTAATCGGTAAATTTTGCCGTACGCCTTCATGTAGATGTTTATTAATAATCCATTCCTTGTTCTTCCATTAAAAACACTCTTAAATAAAATTTTAACTATTTTGTAAACAAAACTCCATTTATTTCACTCTAATCCCATTTATACACTTGACCGGGAGTAGGTAATTTAGCAGCAGGTTTGGCATCCTCACCAGCCAACAATTTCTGTTGTACCAAATCAATTGGAGGATCTACCAAACGGCGAGGATCTCGGGTGCAATAGTAATTGGCGGAGAGCACATGTGCGGGGCCACCGGGTACATCTGGTGGTGGTTGTGTACGATCGGCTAGACCATCTTCGAAACGCAAAGCCAATGTGTGTTCACGCTGAGAAATAGAAAAGCTTTCATTAATAGGAATAATTTAATAGTAGCCAACCTTACATAACCCCACTAGAGGGTTGATTAGCGCATAGTTTTTACAGTCATGGAATACTTACGCCCAACAAAAAGGCACGTATACGCTGGAGGAAGGGTCCAATATCACGGCGAGCCACTGACATTATTGTTTTGAACTTAAAATAAATAAATTTCGAGGAAAATTAATAAATATTTTTGCAAAAAATTTCGCTCACAAAAACTTACCTAGACAAACTGTCAATTAACAACAACAACAAAACTAACTGTCAAAATAAATTAAACACAATAATTCACAATAGAGTTAAAAGACTGTAAATGCAGCGGTTTTATAAGAAAAATGGTAACGCCGTTTAAAATGTAAAAGGAACTTATTTATAAAAATTATTTCATATTTTTTTATTTTAATATCAATTTAAGAAAACAAAAACGAATTAATTGTTATATGTATATTGTAGAATTTAAAACATAAAATCTATTAATTATCATATTATATTTATAATCAAACAAGTTAACTACTGGAAGAAACTGATGTACAGCGATTTATTTCTCCAAATTAAGTTGGCAACGCTGAAAACAGCTGTACAATATTTATAAGATTTATTTTTATTATTTTGCACTTTTTGTTTACAAATTTATTGCAAATTTATATCGTCCTCCAAAATTAAATAAAAATGACTTCAAATCGTTCAATAACACAATCTAAAGAAGCTTTATTAAAATCCTATCAAGTGCGTCTTAAAGATGATGTCAAAAGTATGCTGGAAAATTTCGAGGGTAAGTTTCGCGCTTAGTTTTTACTCAAACACCATCGCGATTTCATTCTATGATGCTCATACATTTGCATTAGTTTTTCTAAACCTTCCCATACACCCTCCCCCGTAAGGGCACAACATTCCTGCACAATCCATTCGTGATATTCTGAGGCATTTCTTAAATCTAATAATTCAACAATTTGCTGTTGTTCAGCACTTCACCGGTTAAATCTTGTTTA